>NC_086007.1:17708849-18008849 GCF_030014385.1 Trichomycterus rosablanca
ACTGTGCATGAAACGCTTTTTTGAGGTGGTATGATTCTGAAAATGAACGTTGTAATGTTACAATAAACAAAGTAATAAAATTAAACAAAGACACTAAAACCACTCAGGAACTGTGCTAAACACACTGATTTGGGCTTGGCTTACGCTATTCAATTTCACTATCACATTGTCTGACACTTAAACTGCTCTTTTTAATGTCACTATCATCAAAGTAAAAGGAATAACTAAGGAAACAGTTAAATACCACAGACTTAAATTGTATAAACTTGTGTGATACTGAAACGCATTCAATTACAATATCATCAACGTAATAGGACGGGGAATAGATTCTGAAACACTACCGAACTGAGCTAAACGAGATTCGTTAAGCTTTTTGTGAAGTCACTTTTAACAAAGTATTAGACATGTAGAACAAACACTAACTCCAAAACTTTGTTTTCAAGCACTTCTTTGAGCTTGTCTGATACTGAAATGCATTTTGATATGTCCCAATGAACGACAAACTCAGAATGTTCAAAAACAGTAAAACACACCAGAACCATGCTGAAACGGCTTTTCTGAGCTTGTCTGATGATGAAAAAAGCATTGTAATAGTCATCATCAGTAAAGTCATTGGAAAGTACAAAAACTATTAACCTGTCCAGAACTGTGCATGAAACGCTTTTTTGAGGTTCTCTGATTCTGAAAATGCATGTTGTAATGTTTCAATGAACAAAGTAATACAAATAAACAAATACACTAAACCACGACAGAACTGTGAATTAAACGTTTAAAAGAGCTTAACTGCTGCTTTTCTGAGTTTGACTGATGATGACAAAAGCATTGTAGATTTCATCATCAGTAAAGTCATTGGAAAGTACAAAAACAATTAACCTCTCCAGAACTGTGCGTAAAACGCATTTTTGAGGTTGTCTGATTCTGAAAATGCACGTTGTAATGTTTCAATGAACAAAGTGATAAAATTAAACCAAGACACTAAAACCACTCAGGAACTGTGCTAAACACACTGATTTGGGCTTGGCTTACGCTATTCAATGTCACTATCAACAAATTATAAGAAATGTTCATAAACACTGAAAGATTCCAGCACTGTGCCAATCGGTTTGTCTGACGCTGAAACTGCTCTTTATAATGTCACTATCATTAAAGTAAAAGGAATAATTAAGGAAACAGTGAAATACCACAGAACTAATTTTTATAAGCTTGTGCCATACTGAAATGCATTCAATTACAATATCATCAACGTAATAGGAAGGGGAACAGATTCTGAAACACTACAGAACTGAGCTAAAGGAGATTCGTTAAGCTTTTTGTGAAGTCCCTTTTAACAAAGTATTAGACATGTAGAACAAACACTAACTCCAAAACTTTGTTTTCAAGCACTTCTTTAAGCTTGTCTGATACTGAAATGCATTTTGATATGTCCCAATGAACGACAAACTCAGAATGTTCAAAAACAGTAAAACACACCAGAACCATGCTGAAACGGCTTTTCTGAGCTTGTCTGATGATGAAAAAAGCATTGTAATAGTCATCATCAGTAAAGTCATTGGAAAGTACAAAAACTATTAACCTGTCCAGAACTGTGCATGAAACGCTTTTTTGAGGTTCTCTGATTCTGAAAATGCATGTTGTAATGTTTCATGTAACAAAATAATAAAAATATACAAAAACGCTAAACCACAACAGAACTGTGCATTAAACGGTATTAAACGCTTGTCTGATGCTTTTCTAAATTTGTCTAATGATGAAAAAAGCATTGTAAATGACATTTTTAATAATTGAAATGGATTGAACAAAAACAATTAAAACGCTCCAGAACTGTGCATGAAACGCTTTTTTGAGGTGGTATGATTCTGAAAATGAACGTTGTAATGTTACAATAAACAAAGTAATAAAATTAAACAAAGACACTAAAACCACTCAGGAACTGTGCTAAACACACTGATTTGGGCTTGGCTTACGCTATTCAATTTCACTATCACATTGTCTGACACTTAAACTGCTCTTTTTAATGTCACTATCATCAAAGTAAAAGGAATAACTAAGGAAACAGTTAAATACCACAGACTTAAATTGTATAAACTTGTGTGATACTGAAACGCATTCAATTACAATATCATCAACGTAATAGGACGGGGAATAGATTCTGAAACACTACCGAACTGAGCTAAACGAGATTCGTTAAGCTTTTTGTGAAGTCACTTTTAACAAAGTATTAGACATGTAGAACAAACACTAACTCCAAAACTTTGTTTTCAAGCACTTCTTTGAGCTTGTCTGATACTGAAATGCATTTTGATATGTCCCAATGAACGACAAACTCAGAATGTTCAAAAACAGTAAAACACACCAGAACCATGCTGAAACGGCTTTTCTAAGCTTGTCTGATGATGAAAAAAGCATTGTAATAGTCATCATCAGTAAAGTCATTGGAAAGTACAAAAACTATTAACCTGTCCAGAACTGTGCATGAAACGCTTTTTTGAGGTTGTCTGATTCTGAAAATGCATGTTGTAATGTTTCATTGAACAAAGTAATAAAAATATACAAAAACACTAAACCACAACAGAACTGTGCAATAAACGGCATTTAAAGCTTGTTTCATGCTTTTCTGAATTTGTCTGATGATGAAAAAAGCATTGTAAATGACATTTTTAATAATTGAAATGGATTGTACAAAAAGAATTAAAACTCTCCAAAACTGTGCATGAAACGCTTTATTCAGGTGGTATGATTCTAAAAAAAGAACGTTGTAATGTTACAATGAACAAAGTAATAAAATTAAACAAAAACACTTAAATCACTCCGGAACTGTTTATTAAACGTTTTAAAAAGCTTGTCTACTGCTTTTCTGAGTTTGACTGATGGTGAAAAAAGCATTGTTAATTTCATCATCAGTAAAGTCATTGGAATGTACAAAAAGTATTAACCTCTACAGAACCGTGCATAAAGCGATTTAATTGAGGATGTCTGATTCTTAAAAAGCATGTTGTAATGTTTCAATGAACAAAGTAATAAAAATATACAATAACACTAAACCACGTCAGAACTGTGCATTAAACGGTATTTAAAGCTTGTTTCATGCTTTTCTGAATTTGTCTGATGATGAAAAAAGCATTGTAAATGACATTTTTAATAATTGTACAAAAGCAATTAAAACTCTCCAGAACTGTGCTTGAAACGCTTTTTTGAGGTGGTATGATTTTGAAAATGAACGTTGTAATGTTACAATGAACAAAGTAATAAAATTAAACAAAAACACTTAAACCACTCAGGAACTGTGTATTAAACGTTTTAAAGAGCTTGTTTGATGCTATTCTGAGTTTGTCTAATAATGAAAAAAGCATTGTAAATGACATTTTTATTAATTGAAATGGATTGTACATAAACAATTAAAACTCTCCAGAACTGTGCATGAAACGCTTTTTTGAGGTTGTATGCTTCTGAAAATGAACGTTGTAATGTTTCAGTGAACAAAGTAATACAATTATACAAAAACACTTATACCACTCAGGAATTGTGTATTAAACGTTTTAAAGAACTTGTCTACTGCTTTTCTGAGTTTGACTGATGATGAAAAAAGCCATGGTAATTTCATCATCAGTAAAGTTATTGGAATGTACTTTTTGTATTAACCTCTCCAGAAACGTGCATAAATCGCGTTTTTGAGGATGTCTGACTCTTAAAATGCATGTTGTAATGTTCCAATGGACAAAGTAATAAAAATATACAAATACACTAAACCACGACAGAACTGTGCATTAAACGGTATTTAAAGCTTGTTTCATGCTTTTCTGAATTTGATGATGAAAAAAGCATTGTAAATGTCATCATCAGTAAAATCATTGGAAAGTACAAAAACTATTAACCTGTCCAGAACTGTGCATGAAACGCTTTTTTGAGGTTGACTGATTCTGAAAATGCATGTTGTAATGTTTCAGTGAACAAAGTAATAAAAATATACAAAAACACTAAACCACGTCAGAACTGTGCATTAAACGCTATTTAAAGCTTGTCTGATGCTTTTCTAAGTTTGTCTAATGATGAAAAAACCATTGTAAATGACATTTTTAATAATTGAAATGGATTGGACAAAAACAATTAAAACGCTCCAGAACTGTGCATGAAACGCTTTTTTGAGGTGGTATGATTCTGAAAATGAACGTTGTAATGTTACAATAAACAAACTAATAAAATTAAACAAAGACACTAAAAACACTCAGGAACTGTGCTAAACACACTTATTTGGGCTTGGCTGACGCTATTCAATGTCACTATCAACAAATTATAAGAAATGTTCATAAACACTGAAACATTCCAGCACTGTGCCAATCGGTTTGTCTGACGCTTAAACTGCTCTTTTTAATGTCACTTTCATCAAAGTAAAAGGAATAACTAAGGAAACAGTGAAATACCACAGATTTAAATTGTATAAACTTGTGTGATACTGAAACGCATTCAATTACAATATCATCAACGTAATAGGACGGGGAATAGATTCTGAAACACTACAGAACTGAGCTAAACGAGATTCGTTAAGCTTTTTGTGAAGTCACTTTTAACAAAGTATTAGACATGTAGAACAAACACTAACTCCAAAACTTTGTTTTCAAGCACTTGTTTGAGCTTGTCTGATACTGAAATGCATTTTGATATATCCCAATGAACGACAAACTCAAAATTTTCAAAAACAGTAAAACACACCAGTACCATGCTAAACGGCTTTTCTGAGCTTGTCTGATGATGGTAAAAAGCATTGTAATAGTCATCATATCAGTAAAGTCATTGGAAAGTACAAAAACTATTAACCTGTCCAGAACTGTGCATGAAACGCTTTTTTAAGATTGCCTGATTCTAAAAATGCATGTTGTAATGTTTCAGTGAACAAAGTAATAAAATATACAAAAACACTAAACCAAGTCAGAACTGTGCATTATATGGTATTTAAAGCTTGTTTTATGCTATTCTGAATTCGTCTGATGATGAAAAAAGCATTGTAAATGTCATCATCAGTAAAATCATTGGAAAGTACAAAAACTATTAACCTGTCCAGAACTGTGCATGAAACGCTTTTTTGAGGTTGTCTGATTCTGAAAATGCATGTTGTAATGTTTCATTTAACAAAGTAATAAAAATATACAAAAACAATAAACCACGTCAGAACTGTGCATTAAACGGTATTTAAAGCTTGTCTGATGCTTTTCTGAGTTTGTCTAATAATGACAAAAGCATTGTAAATGACATTTTTAATAATTGAAAGGGATTGGACAAAAACAATTAAAACGCTCCAGAACTATGCATGAAAGGCTTTTTTGAGGTGGTATGATTCTGAAAATGAACGTTGTAATGTTACAATAAACAAACTAATAAAATTAAACAAAGACACTAAAACCACTCAGGAACTGTGCTAAACACACTTATTTGGGCTTGGCTGACGCTATTCAATGTCACTATCAACAAATTATAAGAAATGTTCATAAACACTGAAACATTCCAGCACTTGTGCCAATCGGTTTGTCTGACGCTTAAACTGCTCTTTTTAATGTCACTATCATCAAAGTAAAAGGAATAACTAAGGAAACAGTTAAATACCACAGATTTAAATTTTATAAACTTGTGTGATACTGAAACGCATTCAATTACAATATCATCAACGTAATAGGACGGGGAATAGATTCTGAAACACTACAGAACTGAGCTAAAGGAGATTCGTTAAGCTTTTTGTGAAGTCCCTTTTAACAAAGTATTAGACATGTAGAACAAACACTAACTCCAAAACTTTGTTTTCAAGCACTTCTTTAAGCTTGTCTGATACTGAAATGCATTTTGATATGTCCCAATGAACGACAAACTCAGAATGTTCAAAAACAGTAAAACACACCAGAACCATGCTGAAACGGCTTTTCTGAGCTTGTCTGATGATGAAAAAAGCATTGTAATAGTCATCATCAGTAAAGTCATTGGAAAGTACAAAAACTATTAACCTGTCCAGAACTGTGCATGAATCGCTTTTTTGAGGTTGTCTGATTCTGAAAATGCATGTTGTAATGTTTCATTGAACAAAGTAATAAAAATATACAAAAACACTAAACCACAACAGAACTGTGCATTAAACGGTATTTAAAGCTTGTTTCATGCTTTTCTGAATTTGTCTGATGATGAAAAAAGCATTGTAAATGTCATCATCAGTAAAGTCATTGGAAAGTATAAAAACTATTAACCTGTCCAGAACTGTGCATGAAACGCTTTTTTGAGGTTCTCTGATTCTGAAAATGCATGTTGTAATGTTTCATGTAACAAAATAATAAAAATATACAAAAACGCTAAACCACAACAGAACTGTGCATTAAACGGTATTAAACGCTTGTCTGATGCTTTTCTAAATTTGTCTAATGATGAAAAAAGCATTGTAAATGACATTTTTAATAATTGAAATGGATTGTACAAAAACAATTAAAACGCTCCAGAACTGTGCATGAAACGCTTTTTTGAGGTGGTATGATTCTGAAAATGAACGTTGTAATGTTACAATAAACAAAGTAATAAAATTAAACAAAGACACTAAAACCACTCAGGAACTGTGCTAAACACACTGATTTGGGCTTGGCTTACGCTATTCAATTTCACTATCACATTGTCTGACACTTAAACTGCTCTTTTTAATGTCACTATCATCAAAGTAAAAGGAATAACTAAGGAAACAGTTAAATACCACAGACTTAAATTGTATAAACTTGTGTGATACTGAAACGCATTCAATTACAATATCATCAACGTAATAGGACGGGGAATAGATTCTGAAACACTACCGAACTGAGCTAAACGAGATTCGTTAAGCTTTTTGTGAAGTCACTTTTAACAAAGTATTAGACATGTAGAACAAACACTAACTCCAAAACTTTGTTTTCAAGCACTTCTTTGAGCTTGTCTGATACTGAAATGCATTTTGATATGTCCCAATGAACGACAAACTCAGAATGTTCAAAAACAGTAAAACACACCAGAACCATGCTGAAACGGCTTTTCTGAGCTTGTCTGATGATGAAAAAAGCATTGTAATAGTCATCATCAGTAAAGTCATTGGAAAGTACAAAAACTATTAACCTGTCCAGAACTGTGCATGAAACGCTTTTTTGAGGTTGTCTGATTCTGAAAATGCATGTTGTAATGTTTCAATGAACAAAGTAATACAAATAAACAAATACACTAAACCACGACAGAACTGTGAATTAAACGTTTAAAAGAGCTTAACTGCTGCTTTTCTGAGTTTGACTGATGATGACAAAAGCATTGTAGATTTCATCATCAGTAAAGTCATTGGAAAGTACAAAAACAATTAACCTCTCCAGAACTGTGCGTAAAACGCATTTTTGAGGTTGTCTGATTCTGAAAATGCACGTTGTAATGTTTCAATGAACAAAGTGATAAAATTAAACCAAGACACTAAACCACAACAGAACTGTGCAATAAACGGTATTTAAAGCTTGTTTCATGCTTTTCTGAATTTGTCTGATGATGAAAAAAGCATTTTAAATGACATTTTTAATAATTGAAATGGATTGTACAAAAACAATTAAAACTCTCCAAAACTGTGCATGAAACGCTTTATTCATTTGGTATGATTCTAAAAAAAGAACGTAATGTTACAATGAACAAAGTAATAAAATTAAACAAAAACACTTAAATCACTCCGGAACTGTTTATTAAACGTTTTAAAAAGCTTGTCTACTGCTTTTCTGAGTCTGACTGATGGTGAATAAAGCATTGTTAATTTCATCATCAGTAAAGTCATTGAAATGTACAAAAAGTATTAACCTCTCCAGAACCGTGCAGAAATCGCTTTTTTGAGGATGTCTGATTCTTAAAATGCATATTGTACTGTTTCAATGAACAAAGTAATAAAAATATACAAAGACACTACACCACGACAGAACTGTGCATTAAACGCTATTTTAAGCTTGTCTGATGCTTTTCTGAGTTTGGCTTATGATGAAAAAAGCATTGTAAATGACATTTTTAATAATTGAAATGGATTGTACAAAAACAATTAAAACGCTCCAGAACTGTGCATGAAGCGCTTTTTTGAGGTGGTATGATTCTGAAAATGAACGTTGTAATGTTACAATAAACAAACTAATAAAATTAAACAAAGACACTAAAAACACTCAGGAACTGTGCTAAACACACTTATTTGGGCTTGGCTGACGCTATTCAATATCACTATCAACAAATTATAAGAAATGTTCATAAACACTGAAACATTCCAGCACTGTGCCAATCGGTTTGTCTGACGCTGAAACTGCTCTTTTTAATGTCACTATCATCAATGTAAAAGGAATAATTAAGGAAACAGTGAAAAACTACAGAACTAATTTTTATAAGCTTGTGCCATACTAAAATGCATTCAATTACAATATCATCAACGTAATAGGAAGGGGAATAGATTCTGAAACACTACAGAACTGGGCAAAACGAAATTTGTTGAGCTTTTTGTGAAGTCACTTTTAACAAAGTATTAGACATGTAGAACAAACACTAACTCCAAAACTTTGTTTTCAAGCACTTCTTTGAGCTTGTCTGATACTGAAATGCATTTTGATATGTCCCAATGAACGACAAACTCAGAATGTTCAAAAACAGTCAAACACACCAGAAACCATGCTGAAACGGCTTTTCTGAGCTTGTCTGATGATGAAAAAAGCTTTGTAATAGTCATCATCAGAAAAGTCATTGGAAAGTACAAAAACAATTAAAACTCTCCAGAACTGTGCATGAAACGCTTTTTTGAGGTTGTCTGATTCTGAAAATGAACGTTGTAATGTTACAATGAACAAAGTAAAAAAAGGTTGTCTGATTCTTAAAATGCATGTTGTAATGTTTCAATGAACAAAGTAATACAAATATACAAATACACAAAACCTGGACAGAACTGTGTATTAAACGTTTAACAGAGCTTAACTGCTGCTTTTCTGAGTTTGACTGATGATGACAAAAGCATTGTAAATGTCATCATTAGTAAAGTCACTGGAAAGTACAAAAACTATTAACCTGTCCAGAACTGTGCATGAATCGCTTTTTTGAGGTTGTCTGATTCTGAAAATGCATGTTGTAATGTTTCATTGAACAAAGTAATAAAAATATACAAAAACACTAAACCACAACAGAACTGTGCAATAAACGGTATTTAAAGCTTGTTTCATGCTTTTCTGAATTTGTCTGATGATGAAAAAAGCATTGTAAATGACATTTTTAATAATTGAAATGGATTGTACAAAAACAATTAAAACTCTCCAGAACTGTGCATGAAACGCTTTATTCAGGTGGTATGATTCTAAAAAAAGAACGTTGTAATGTTACAATGAACAAAGTAATAAAATTAAACAAAAACACTTAAATCACTCCGGAACTGTTTATTAAACGTTTTAAAAAGCTTGTCTACTGCTTTTCTGAGTCTGACTGATGGTGAATAAAGCATTGTTAATTTCATCATCAGTAAAGTCATTGAAATGTACAAAAAGTATTAACCTCTCCAGAACCGTGCAGAAATCGCTTTTTTGAGGATGTCTGATTCTTAAAATGCATGTTGTAATGTTTCAATGAACAAAGTAATAAAAATATACAAATACACTACACCACGACAGAACTGTGCATTAAACGCAATTTTAAGCTTGTCTGATGCTTTTCTGAGTTTGTCTTATGATGAAAAAAGCATTGTAAATGACATTTTTAATAATTGAATTGGATTGTACAAAAACAATTAAAACTCACCAGAACTGTGCATGAAACGCTTTTTTGAGGATGTCTGATTCTGAAAATGCATGTTGTAATGTTTCAGTGAACAAAGTAATAAAAATATACAAAAACACTAAACAACGTCAGAACTGTGCATTAAACGGTATTTAAAGCTTGTTTCATGCTTTTCTGAATTTGTCTAATGATGAAAAAAGCATTGTAAATGTCATCATCAGTAAAATAATTGGAAAGTTCAAAAAGTATTAACCTCTCCAGAACCGTGCAGAAATCGCTTTTTTGAGGATGTCTGATTCTTAAAATGCATGTTGTAATGTTTCAATGAACAAAGTAATAAAAATATACAAATACACTACACCACGACAGAACTGTGCATTAAACGCTATTTTAAGCTTGTCTGATGCTTTTCTGAGTTTGTCTTATGATGAAAAAAGCATTGTAAATGACATTTTTAATAATTGAAATGGATTGTACAAAAACAATTAAAACGCTCCAGAACTGTGCATGAAACGCTTTTTTGAGGTGGTATGATTCTGAAAATGAACGTTGTAATGTTACAATAAACAAACTAATAAAATTAAACAAAGACACTTAAACCACTCAGGAACTGTGCTAAACACACTTATTTGGGCTTGGCTGACGCTATTCAATGTCACTATCAACAAATTATAAGAAATGTTCATAAACACTGAAACATTCCAGCACTGTGCCAATCGGTTTGTCTGACGCTGAAACTGCTCTTTTTAATGTCACTATCATCAATGTAAAAGGAATAATTAAGGAAACAGTGAAAAACTACAGAACTAATTTTTACAAGCTTGTGCCATACTGAAATGAATTCAATTACAATATCATCAACGTAATAGGAAGGGGAACAGATTCTGAAACACTACAGAACTGGGCAAAACGAAATTTGTTGAGCTTTTTGTGAAGTCACTTTTAACAAAGTATTAGACATGTAGAACAAACACTAACTCCAAAACTTTGTTTTCAAGCACTTCTTTGAGCTTGTCTGATACTGAAATGCATTTTGATATGTCCCAATGAACGACAAACTCAGAATGTTCAAAAACAGTCAAACACACCAGAACCATGCTGAAACGGCTTTTCTGAGCTTGTCTGATGATGAAAAAAGCTTTGTAATAGTCATCATCAGAAAAGTCATTGGAAAGTACAAAAACCATTAAAACTCTCCAGAACTGTGCATGAAACGCTTTTTTGAGGTTGTCTGATTCTGAAAATGAACGTTGTAATGTTACAATGAACAAAGTAAAAAAGGTTGTCTGATTCTTAAAATGCATGTTGTAATGTTTCAATGAACAAAGTAATAAAAATATACAAATACACAAAACCTGGACAGAACTGTGTATTAAACGTTTAACAGAGCTTAACTGCTGCTTTTCTGAGTTTGACTGATGATGACAAAAGCATTGTAAATTTCATCATCAGTAAAGTCATTGGAAAGTACAAAAACTATTAACCTCTCCAGAACTGTGCATGAAACGCTTTTTTGAGGTTGTCTGATTCTGAAAATGCATGTTGTAATGTTTTATTGAACAAAGTAATAAAATTAAACAAAGACACTAAAACCACTCAGGAACTGTGCTAAACACACTTATTTGGGCTTGGCTGACGCTATTCAATGTCACTATCAACAAATTATAAGAAATGTTCATAAACACTGAAACATTCCAGCACTGTGCCAATCGGTTTGTCTGACGCTGAAACTGCTCTTTTTAATGTCACTATCATCAAAGTAAAAGGAATAATTAAGGAAACAGTGAAATACCACAGAACTAAATTTTATAAACTTGTGTGATACTGAAACGCATTCAATTACAATATCATCAACGTAATAGGAAGGGGAATAGATTCTGAAACACTACAGAACTGGGCTAAACGAGATTCGTTGAGCTTTTTGTGAAGTCACTTTTAACAAAGTATTAGACATGTAGAACAAACACTAACTGCAAAACTTTGTTTTCAAGCACTTCTTTGAGCTTGTCTGATACTGAAATGAATTTTGATATGTCCCAATGAACGACAAACTCAGAATGTTCAAAAACAGTAAAACACACCAGAACCATGCTGAAACGGCTTTTCTGAGCTTGTCTGATGATGGAAAAAGCATTGTAAATGTCATCATCAGTAAAGTGATTGGAAAGTACAAAAACTATTAACCTGTCCAGAACTGTGCATGAAACGCTTTTTTGAGGTTGTCTGATTCTGAAAATGCATGTTGTAATGTTTCAATGAACAAAGTAATACAAATAAACAAATACACTAAACCACGACAGAACTGTGAATTAAACGTTTAAAAGAGCTTAACTGCTGCTTTTCTGAGTTTGACTGATGATGACAAAAGCATTGTAGATTTCATCATCAGTAAAGTCATTGGAAAGTACAAAAACAATTAACCTCTCCAGAACTGTGCGTAAAACGCATTTTTGAGGTTGTCTGATTCTGAAAATGCACGTTGTAATGTTTCAATGAACAAAGTGATAAAATTAAACCAAGACACTAAACCACAACAGAACTGTGCAATAAACGGTATTTAAAGCTTGTTTCATGCTTTTCTGAATTTGTCTGATGATGAAAAAAGCATTTTAAATGACATTTTTAATAATTGAAATGGATTGTACAAAAACAATTAAAACTCTCCAAAACTGTGCATGAAACGCTTTATTCATTTGGTATGATTCTAAAAAAAGAACGTAATGTTACAATGAACAAAGTAATAAAATTAAACAAAAACACTTAAATCACTCCGGAACTGTTTATTAAACGTTTTAAAAAGCTTGTCTACTGCTTTTCTGAGTCTGACTGATGGTGAATAAAGCATTGTTAATTTCATCATCAGTAAAGTCATTGAAATGTACAAAAAGTATTAACCTCTCCAGAACCGTGCAGAAATCGCTTTTTTGAGGATGTCTGATTCTTAAAATGCATATTGTACTGTTTCAATGAACAAAGTAATAAAAATATACAAAGACACTACACCACGACAGAACTGTGCATTAAACGCTATTTTAAGCTTGTCTGATGCTTTTCTGAGTTTGGCTTATGATGAAAAAAGCATTGTAAATGACATTTTTAATAATTGAAATGGATTGTACAAAAACAATTAAAACGCTCCAGAACTGTGCATGAAGCGCTTTTTTGAGGTGGTATGATTCTGAAAATGAACGTTGTAATGTTACAATAAACAAACTAATAAAATTAAACAAAGACACTAAAAACACTCAGGAACTGTGCTAAACACACTTATTTGGGCTTGGCTGACGCTATTCAATATCACTATCAACAAATTATAAGAAATGTTCATAAACACTGAAACATTCCAGCACTGTGCCAATCGGTTTGTCTGACGCTGAAACTGCTCTTTTTAATGTCACTATCATCAATGTAAAAGGAATAATTAAGGAAACAGTGAAAAACTACAGAACTAATTTTTATAAGCTTGTGCCATACTAAAATGCATTCAATTACAATATCATCAACGTAATAGGAAGGGGAATAGATTCTGAAACACTACAGAACTGGGCAAAACGAAATTTGTTGAGCTTTTTGTGAAGTCACTTTTAACAAAGTATTAGACATGTAGAACAAACACTAACTCCAAAACTTTGTTTTCAAGCACTTCTTTGAGCTTGTCTGATACTGAAATGCATTTTGATATGTCCCAATGAACGACAAACTCAGAATGTTCAAAAACAGTCAAACACACCAGAAACCATGCTGAAACGGCTTTTCTGAGCTTGTCTGATGATGAAAAAAGCTTTGTAATAGTCATCATCAGAAAAGTCATTGGAAAGTACAAAAACAATTAAAACTCTCCAGAACTGTGCATGAAACGCTTTTTTGAGGTTGTCTGATTCTGAAAATGAACGTTGTAATGTTACAATGAACAAAGTAAAAAAAGGTTGTCTGATTCTTAAAATGCATGTTGTAATGTTTCAATGAACAAAGTAATACAAATATACAAATACACAAAACCTGGACAGAACTGTGTATTAAACGTTTAACAGAGCTTAACTGCTGCTTTTCTGAGTTTGACTGATGATGACAAAAGCATTGTAAATGTCATCATTAGTAAAGTCACTGGAAAGTACAAAAACTATTAACCTGTCCAGAACTGTGCATGAATCGCTTTTTTGAGGTTGTCTGATTCTGAAAATGCATGTTGTAATGTTTCATTGAACAAAGTAATAAAAATATACAAAAACACTAAACCACAACAGAACTGTGCAATAAACGGTATTTAAAGCTTGTTTCATGCTTTTCTGAATTTGTCTGATGATGAAAAAAGCATTGTAAATGACATTTTTAATAATTGAAATGGATTGTACAAAAACAATTAAAACTCTCCAGAACTGTGCATGAAACGCTTTATTCAGGTGGTATGATTCTAAAAAAAGAACGTTGTAATGTTACAATGAACAAAGTAATAAAATTAAACAAAAACACTTAAATCACTCCGGAACTGTTTATTAAACGTTTTAAAAAGCTTGTCTACTGCTTTTCTGAGTCTGACTGATGGTGAATAAAGCATTGTTAATTTCATCATCAGTAAAGTCATTGAAATGTACAAAAAGTATTAACCTCTCCAGAACCGTGCAGAAATCGCTTTTTTGAGGATGTCTGATTCTTAAAATGCATGTTGTAATGTTTCAATGAACAAAGTAATAAAAATATACAAATACACTACACCACGACAGAACTGTGCATTAAACGCAATTTTAAGCTTGTCTGATGCTTTTCTGAGTTTGTCTTATGATGAAAAAAGCATTGTAAATGACATTTTTAATAATTGAATTGGATTGTACAAAAACAATTAAAACTCACCAGAACTGTGCATGAAACGCTTTTTTGAGGATGTCTGATTCTGAAAATGCATGTTGTAATGTTTCAGTGAACAAAGTAATAAAAATATACAAAAACACTAAACAACGTCAGAACTGTGCATTAAACGGTATTTAAAGCTTGTTTCATGCTTTTCTGAATTTGTCTAATGATGAAAAAAGCATTGTAAATGTCATCATCAGTAAAATAATTGGAAAGTTCAAAAAGTATTAACCTCTCCAGAACCGTGCAGAAATCGCTTTTTTGAGGATGTCTGATTCTTAAAATGCATGTTGTAATGTTTCAATGAACAAAGTAATAAAAATATACAAATACACTACACCACGACAGAACTGTGCATTAAACGCTATTTTAAGCTTGTCTGATGCTTTTCTGAGTTTGTCTTATGATGAAAAAAGCATTGTAAATGACATTTTTAATAATTGAAATGGATTGTACAAAAACAATTAAAACGCTCCAGAACTGTGCATGAAACGCTTTTTTGAGGTGGTATGATTCTGAAAATGAACGTTGTAATGTTACAATAAACAAACTAATAAAATTAAACAAAGACACTTAAACCACTCAGGAACTGTGCTAAACACACTTATTTGGGCTTGGCTGACGCTATTCAATGTCACTATCAACAAATTATAAGAAATGTTCATAAACACTGAAACATTCCAGCACTGTGCCAATCGGTTTGTCTGACGCTGAAACTGCTCTTTTTAATGTCACTATCATCAATGTAAAAGGAATAATTAAGGAAACAGTGAAAAACTACAGAACTAATTTTTACAAGCTTGTGCCATACTGAAATGAATTCAATTACAATATCATCAACGTAATAGGAAGGGGAATAGATTCTGAAACACTACAGAACTGGGCAAAACGAAATTTGTTGAGCTTTTTGTGAAGTCACTTTTAACAAAGTATTAGACATGTAGAACAAACACTAACTCCAAAACTTTGTTTTCAAGCACTTCTTTGAGCTTGTCTGATACTGAAATGCATTTTGATATGTCCCAATGAACGACAAACTCAGAATGTTCAAAAACAGTCAAACACACCAGAAACCATGCTGAAACGGCTTTTCTGAGCTTGTCTGATGATGAAAAAAGCTTTGTAATAGTCATCATCAGAAAAGTCATTGGAAAGTACAAAAACAATTAAAACTCTCCAGAACTGTGCATGAAACGCTTTTTTGAGGTTGTCTGATTCTGAAAATGAACGTTGTAATGTTACAATGAACAAAGTAAAAAAAGGTTGTCTGATTCTTAAAATGCATGTTGTAATGTTTCAATGAACAAAGTAATACAAATATACAAATACACAAAACCTGGACAGAACTGTGTATTAAACGTTTAACAGAGCTTAACTGCTGCTTTTCTGAGTTTGACTGATGATGACAAAAGCATTGTAAATGTCATCATTAGTAAAGTCACTGGAAAGTACAAAAACTATTAACCTGTCCAGAACTGTGCATGAATCGCTTTTTTGAGGTTGTCTGATTCTGAAAATGCATGTTGTAATGTTTCATTGAACAAAGTAATAAAAATATACAAAAACACTAAACCACAACAGAACTGTGCAATAAACGGTATTTAAAGCTTGTTTCATGCTTTTCTGAATTTGTCTGATGATGAAAAAAGCATTGTAAATGACATTTTTAATAATTGAAATGGATTGTACAAAAACAATTAAAACTCTCCAGAACTGTGCATGAAACGCTTTATTCAGGTGGTATGATTCTAAAAAAAGAACGTTGTAATGTTACAATGAACAAAGTAATAAAATTAAACAAAAACACTTAAATCACTCCGGAACTGTTTATTAAACGTTTTAAAAAGCTTGTCTACTGCTTTTCTGAGTCTGACTGATGGTGAATAAAGCATTGTTAATTTCATCATCAGTAAAGTCATTGAAATGTACAAAAAGTATTAACCTCTCCAGAACCGTGCAGAAATCGCTTTTTTGAGGATGTCTGATTCTTAAAATGCATGTTGTAATGTTTCAATGAACAAAGTAATAAAAATATACAAATACACTACACCACGACAGAACTGTGCATTAAACGCAATTTTAAGCTTGTCTGATGCTTTTCTGAGTTTGTCTTATGATGAAAAAAGCATTGTAAATGACATTTTTAATAATTGAATTGGATTGTACAAAAACAATTAAAACTCACCAGAACTGTGCATGAAACGCTTTTTTGAGGATGTCTGATTCTGAAAATGCATGTTGTAATGTTTCAGTGAACAAAGTAATAAAAATATACAAAAACACTAAACAACGTCAGAACTGTGCATTAAACGGTATTTAAAGCTTGTTTCATGCTTTTCTGAATTTGTCTAATGATGAAAAAAGCATTGTAAATGTCATCATCAGTAAAATAATTGGAAAGTTCAAAAAGTATTAACCTCTCCAGAACCGTGCAGAAATCGCTTTTTTGAGGATGTCTGATTCTTAAAATGCATGTTGTAATGTTTCAATGAACAAAGTAATAAAAATATACAAATACACTACACCACGACAGAACTGTGCATTAAACGCTATTTTAAGCTTGTCTGATGCTTTTCTGAGTTTGTCTTATGATGAAAAAAGCATTGTAAATGACATTTTTAATAATTGAAATGGATTGTACAAAAACAATTAAAACGCTCCAGAACTGTGCATGAAACGCTTTTTTGAGGTGGTATGATTCTGAAAATGAACGTTGTAATGTTACAATAAACAAACTAATAAAATTAAACAAAGACACTTAAACCACTCAGGAACTGTGCTAAACACACTTATTTGGGCTTGGCTGACGCTATTCAATGTCACTATCAACAAATTATAAGAAATGTTCATAAACACTGAAACATTCCAGCACTGTGCCAATCGGTTTGTCTGACGCTGAAACTGCTCTTTTTAATGTCACTATCATCAATGTAAAAGGAATAATTAAGGAAACAGTGAAAAACTACAGAACTAATTTTTACAAGCTTGTGCCATACTGAAATGAATTCAATTACAATATCATCAACGTAATAGGAAGGGGAACAGATTCTGAAACACTACAGAACTGGGCAAAACGAAATTTGTTGAGCTTTTTGTGAAGTCACTTTTAACAAAGTATTAGACATGTAGAACAAACACTAACTCCAAAACTTTGTTTTCAAGCACTTCTTTGAGCTTGTCTGATACTGAAATGCATTTTGATATGTCCCAATGAACGACAAACTCAGAATGTTCAAAAACAGTCAAACACACCAGAACCATGCTGAAACGGCTTTTCTGAGCTTGTCTGATGATGAAAAAAGCTTTGTAATAGTCATCATCAGAAAAGTCATTGGAAAGTACAAAAACCATTAAAACTCTCCAGAACTGTGCATGAAACGCTTTTTTGAGGTTGTCTGATTCTGAAAATGAACGTTGTAATGTTACAATGAACAAAGTAAAAAAGGTTGTCTGATTCTTAAAATGCATGTTGTAATGTTTCAATGAACAAAGTAATAAAAATATACAAATACACAAAACCTGGACAGAACTGTGTATTAAACGTTTAACAGAGCTTAACTGCTGCTTTTCTGAGTTTGACTGATGATGACAAAAGCATTGTAAATGTCATCATCAGTAAAGTGATTGGAAAGTACAAAAACTATTAACCTGTCCAGAACTGTGCATGAATCGCTTTTTTGAGGTTGTCTGATTCTGAAAATGCATGTTGTAATGTTTCATTGAACAAAGTAATAAAAATATACAAAAACACTAAACCACAACAGAACTGTGCATTAAACGGTATTTAAAGCTTGTTTCATGCTTTTCTGAATTTGTCTGATGATGAAAAAAGCATTGTAAATGTCATCATCAGTAAAGTCATTGGAAAGTACAAAAACTATTAACCTGTCCAGAACTGTGCATGAAACGCTTTTTTGAGGTTGTCTAATTCTGAAAATGCATGTTGTAATGTTTCATGTAACAAAGTAATAAAAATATACAAAAACACTAAACCACAACAGAACTGTGCATTAAACGGTATTAAAAGCTTGTCTGATGCTTTTCTAAATTTGTCTAATGATGAAAAAAGCACTGTAAATGACATTTCTAATAATTGAATTGGATTGGACAAAAACAATTAAAACTCTCCAGAACTTTGAATGAAACGCTTTTTTGAGGTGGTATGATTCTGAAAAAGAACGTTGTAATGTTACAATGAACAAACTAATAAAATTAAACAAAGACACTAAAACCACTCAGGAACTGTGCTAAACACACTTATTTGGGCTTGGCTGACGATATTCAATGTCACTATCAACAAATTATAAGAAATGTTCATAAACACTGAAACATTCCAGCACTGTGCCAATCGGTTTGTCTGACGCTTAAACTGCTCTTTTTAATGTCACTATCATCAAAGTAAAAGGAATAACTAAGGAAACAGTGAAATACCACAGATTTAAATTGTATAAACTTGTGTGATACTGAAACGCATTCAATTACAATATCATCAACGTAATAGGACGGGGAATAGATTCTGAAACACTACAGAACTGAGCTAAAGGAGATTCGTTAAGCTTTTTGTGAAGTCACTTTTAACAAAGTATTAGACATGTAGAACAAACACTAACTCCAAAACTTTGTTTTCAAGCACTTCTTTGAGCTTGTCTGATACTGAAATGCATTTTGATATGTCCCAATGAACGACAAACTCAGAATGTTCAAAAACAGTAAAACACACCAGAACCATGCTGAAACGGCTTTTCTAAGCTTGTCTGATGATGAAAAAAGCATTGTAATAGTCATCATCAGTAAAGTCATTGGAAAGTACATAAACTATTAACCTGTCCAGAACTGTGCATGAAACGCTTTTTTGAGGTTGTCTGATTCTGAAAATGCATGTTGTAATGTTTCATTGAACAAAGTAATAAAAATATACAAAAACACTAAACCACAACAGAACTGTGCAATAAACGGTATTTAAAGCTTGTTTCATGCTTTTCTGAATTTGTCTGATGATGAAAAAAGCATTGTAAATGACATTTTTAATAATTGAAATGGATTGTACAAAAACAATTAAAACTCTCCAAAACTGTGCATGAAACGCTTTATTCAGGTGGTATGATTCTAAAAAAAGAACGTTGTAATGTTACAATGAACAAAGTAATAAAATTAAACAAAAACACTTAAATCACTCCGGAACTGTTTATTAAACGTTTTAAAAAGCTTGTCTACTGCTTTTCTGAGTTTGACTGATGGTGAAAAAAGCATTGTTAATTTCATCATCAGTAAAGTCATTGGAATGTACAAAAAGTATTAACCTCTCCAGAACCGTGCATAAAGCGCTTTAATTGAGGATGTCTGATTCTTAAAAAGCATGTTGTAATGTTTCAATGAACAAAGTAATAAAAATATACAATAACACTAAACCACGTCAGAACTGTGCATTAAACGGTATTTAAAGCTTGTTTCATGCTTTTCTGAATTTGTCTGATGATGAAAAAAGCATTGTAAATGACATTTTTAATAATTGTACAAAAGCAATTAAAACTCTCCAGAACTGTGCTTGAAACGCTTTTTTGAGGTGGTATGATTTTGAAAATGAACGTTGTAATGTTACAATGAACAAAGTAATAAAATTAAACAAAAACACTTAAACCACTCAGGAACTGTGTATTAAACGTTTTAAAGAGCTTGTTTGATGCTATTCTGAGTTTGTCTAATAATGAAAAAAGCATTGTAAATGACATTTTTATTAATTGAAATGGATTGTACATAAACAATTAAAACTCTCCAGAACTGTGCATGAAACGCTTTTTTGAGGTTGTATGCTTCTGAAAATGAACGTTGTAATGTTTCAGTGAACAAAGTAATACAATTATACAAAAACACTAAACCACAACAGAACTGTGCAATAAACGGTATTTAAAGCTTGTTTCATGCTTTTCTGAATTTGTCTGATGATGAAAAAAGCATTGTAAATGTCATCATCAGTAAAGTCATTGGAAAGTATAAAAACTATTAACCTGTCCAGAACTGTGCATGAAACGCTTTTTTGAGGTTCTCTGATTCTGAAAATGCATGTTGTAATGTTTCATGTAACAAAATAATAAAAATATACAAAAACGCTAAACCACAACAGAACTGTGCATTAAACGGTATTAAACGCTTGTCTGATGCTTTTCTAAATTTGTCTAATGATGAAAAAAGCATTGTAAATGACATTTTTAATAATTGAAATGGATTGAACAAAAACAATTAAAACGCTCCAGAACTGTGCATGAAACGCTTTTTTGAGGTGGTATGATTCTGAAAATGAACGTTGTAATGTTACAATAAACAAAGTAATAAAATTAAACAAAGACACTAAAACCACTCAGGAACTGTGCTAAACACACTGATTTGGGCTTGGCTTACGCTATTCAATTTCACTATCACATTGTCTGACACTTAAACTGCTCTTTTTAATGTCACTATCATCAAAGTAAAAGGAATAACTAAGGAAACAGTTAAATACCACAGACTTAAATTGTATAAACTTGTGTGATACTGAAACGCATTCAATTACAATATCATCAACGTAATAGGACGGGGAATAGATTCTGAAACACTACCGAACTGAGCTAAACGAGATTCGTTAAGCTTTTTGTGAAGTCACTTTTAACAAAGTATTAGACATGTAGAACAAACACTAACTCCAAAACTTTGTTTTCAAGCACTTCTTTGAGCTTGTCTGATACTGAAATGCATTTTGATATGTCCCAATGAACGACAAACTCAGAATGTTCAAAAACAGTAAAACACACCAGAACCATGCTGAAACGGCTTTTCTGAGCTTGTCTGATGATGAAAAAAGCATTGTAATAGTCATCATCAGTAAAGTCATTGGAAAGTACAAAAACTATTAACCTGTCCAGAACTGTGCATGAAACGCTTTTTTGAGGTTCTCTGATTCTGAAAATGCATGTTGTAATGTTTCAATGAACAAAGTAATACAAATAAACAAATACACTAAACCACGACAGAACTGTGAATTAAACGTTTAAAAGAGCTTAACTGCTGCTTTTCTGAGTTTGACTGATGATGACAAAAGCATTGTAGATTTCATCATCAGTAAAGTCATTGGAAAGTACAAAAACAATTAACCTCTCCAGAACTGTGCGTAAAACGCATTTTTGAGGTTGTCTGATTCTGAAAATGCACGTTGTAATGTTTCAATGAACAAAGTGATAAAATTAAACCAAGACACTAAAACCACTCAGGAACTGTGCTAAACACACTGATTTGGGCTTGGCTTACGCTATTCAATGTCACTATCAACAAATTATAAGAAATGTTCATAAACACTGAAAGATTCCAGCACTGTGCCAATCGGTTTGTCTGACGCTGAAACTGCTCTTTATAATGTCACTATCATTAAAGTAAAAGGAATAATTAAGGAAACAGTGAAATACCACAGAACTAATTTTTATAAGCTTGTGCCATACTGAAATGCATTCAATTACAATATCATCAACGTAATAGGAAGGGGAACAGATTCTGAAACACTACAGAACTGAGCTAAAGGAGATTCGTTAAGCTTTTTGTGAAGTCCCTTTTAACAAAGTATTAGACATGTAGAACAAACACTAACTCCAAAACTTTGTTTTCAAGCACTTCTTTAAGCTTGTCTGATACTGAAATGCATTTTGATATGTCCCAATGAACGACAAACTCAGAATGTTCAAAAACAGTAAAACACACCAGAACCATGCTGAAACGGCTTTTCTGAGCTTGTCTGATGATGAAAAAAGCATTGTAATAGTCATCATCAGTAAAGTCATTGGAAAGTACAAAAACTATTAACCTGTCCAGAACTGTGCATGAAACGCTTTTTTGAGGTTCTCTGATTCTGAAAATGCATGTTGTAATGTTTCATGTAACAAAATAATAAAAATATACAAAAACGCTAAACCACAACAGAACTGTGCATTAAACGGTATTAAACGCTTGTCTGATGCTTTTCTAAATTTGTCTAATGATGAAAAAAGCATTGTAAATGACATTTTTAATAATTGAAATGGATTGAACAAAAACAATTAAAACGCTCCAGAACTGTGCATGAAACGCTTTTTTGAGGTGGTATGATTCTGAAAATGAACGTTGTAATGTTACAATAAACAAAGTAATAAAATTAAACAAAGACACTAAAACCACTCAGGAACTGTGCTAAACACACTGATTTGGGCTTGGCTTACGCTATTCAATTTCACTATCACATTGTCTGACACTTAAACTGCTCTTTTTAATGTCACTATCATCAAAGTAAAAGGAATAACTAAGGAAACAGTTAAATACCACAGACTTAAATTGTATAAACTTGTGTGATACTGAAACGCATTCAATTACAATATCATCAACGTAATAGGACGGGGAATAGATTCTGAAACACTACCGAACTGAGCTAAACGAGATTCGTTAAGCTTTTTGTGAAGTCACTTTTAACAAAGTATTAGACATGTAGAACAAACACTAACTCCAAAACTTTGTTTTCAAGCACTTCTTTGAGCTTGTCTGATACTGAAATGCATTTTGATATGTCCCAATGAACGACAAACTCAGAATGTTCAAAAACAGTAAAACACACCAGAACCATGCTGAAACGGCTTTTCTGAGCTTGTCTGATGATGAAAAAAGCATTGTAATAGTCATCATCAGTAAAGTCATTGGAAAGTACAAAAACTATTAACCTGTCCAGAACTGTGCATGAAACGCTTTTTTGAGGTTGTTTGATTCTGAAAATGCATGTTGTAATGTTTCAATGAACAAAGTAATACAAATAAACAAATACACTAAACCACGACAGAACTGTGAATTAAACGTTTAAAAGAGCTTAACTGCTGCTTTTCTGAGTTTGACTGATGATGACAAAAGCATTGTAGATTTCATCATCAGTAAAGTCATTGGAAAGTACAAAAACAATTAACCTCTCCAGAACTGTGCGTAAAACGCATTTTTGAGGTTGTCTGATTCTGAAAATGCACGTTGTAATGTTTCAATGAACAAAGTGATAAAATTAAACCAAGACACTAAAACCACTCAGGAACTGTGCTAAACACACTGATTTGGGCTTGGCTTACGCTATTCAATGTCACTATCAACAAATTATAAGAAATGTTCATAAACACTGAAAGATTCCAGCACTGTGCCAATCGGTTTGTCTGACGCTGAAACTGCTCTTTATAATGTCACTATCATTAAAGTAAAAGGAATAATTAAGGAAACAGTGAAATACCACAGAACTAATTTTTATAAGCTTGTGCCATACTGAAATGCATTCAATTACAATATCATCAACGTAATAGGAAGGGGAACAGATTCTGAAACACTACAGAACTGGGCAAAACGAAATTTGTTGAGCTTTTTGTGAAGTCACTTTTAACAAAGTATTAGACATGTAGAACAACCACTAACTCCGAAACGTTGTTTTCAAGCACTTGTTTGAGCTTGTCTGATACTGAAATGCATTTTGATATATCCCAATGAACGACAAACTCAAAATTTTCAAAAACAGTAAAACACACCAGTACCATGCTAAACGGCTTTTCTGAGCTTGTCTGATGATGGTAAAAAGCATTGTAATAGTCATCATATCAGTAAAGTCATTGGAAAGTACAAAAACTATTAACCTGTCCAGAACTGTGCATGAAACGCTTTTTTAAGATTGCCTGATTCTAAAAATGCATGTTGTAATGTTTCAGTGAACAAAGTAATAAAATATACAAAAACACTAAACCAAGTCAGAACTGTGCATTAAACGTTTAAAAGAGCTTAACTGCTGCTTTTCTGAGTTTGACTGATGATGACAAAAGCATTGTAGATTTCATCATCAGTAAAGTCATTGGAAAGTACAAAAACAATTAACCTCTCCAGAACTGTGCGTAAAACGCATTTTTGAGGTTGTCTGATTCTGAAAATGCACGTTGTAATGTTTCAATGAACAAAGTGATAAAATTAAACCAAGACACTAAACCACAACAGAACTGTGCAATAAACGGTATTTAAAGCTTGTTTCATGCTTTTCTGAATTTGTCTGATGATGAAAAAAGCATTTTAAATGACATTTTTAATAATTGAAATGGATTGTACAAAAACAATTAAAACTCTCCAAAACTGTGCATGAAACGCTTTATTCATTTGGTATGATTCTAAAAAAAGAACGTAATGTTACAATGAACAAAGTAATAAAATTAAACAAAAACACTTAAATCACTCCGGAACTGTTTATTAAACGTTTTAAAAAGCTTGTCTACTGCTTTTCTGAGTCTGACTGATGGTGAATAAAGCATTGTTAATTTCATCATCAGTAAAGTCATTGAAATGTACAAAAAGTATTAACCTCTCCAGAACCGTGCAGAAATCGCTTTTTTGAGGATGTCTGATTCTTAAAATGCATATTGTACTGTTTCAATGAACAAAGTAATAAAAATATACAAAGACACTACACCACGACAGAACTGTGCATTAAACGCTATTTTAAGCTTGTCTGATGCTTTTCTGAGTTTGGCTTATGATGAAAAAAGCATTGTAAATGACATTTTTAATAATTGAAATGGATTGTACAAAAACAATTAAAACGCTCCAGAACTGTGCATGAAGCGCTTTTTTGAGGTGGTATGATTCTGAAAATGAACGTTGTAATGTTACAATAAACAAACTAATAAAATTAAACAAAGACACTAAAAACACTCAGGAACTGTGCTAAACACACTTATTTGGGCTTGGCTGACGCTATTCAATATCACTATCAACAAATTATAAGAAATGTTCATAAACACTGAAACATTCCAGCACTGTGCCAATCGGTTTGTCTGACGCTGAAACTGCTCTTTTTAATGTCACTATCATCAATGTAAAAGGAATAATTAAGGAAACAGTGAAAAACTACAGAACTAATTTTTATAAGCTTGTGCCATACTAAAATGCATTCAATTACAATATCATCAACGTAATAGGAAGGGGAATAGATTCTGAAACACTACAGAACTGGGCAAAACGAAATTTGTTGAGCTTTTTGTGAAGTCACTTTTAACAAAGTATTAGACATGTAGAACAAACACTAACTCCAAAACTTTGTTTTCAAGCACTTCTTTGAGCTTGTCTGATACTGAAATGCATTTTGATATGTCCCAATGAACGACAAACTCAGAATGTTCAAAAACAGTCAAACACACCAGAAACCATGCTGAAACGGCTTTTCTGAGCTTGTCTGATGATGAAAAAAGCTTTGTAATAGTCATCATCAGAAAAGTCATTGGAAAGTACAAAAACAATTAAAACTCTCCAGAACTGTGCATGAAACGCTTTTTTGAGGTTGTCTGATTCTGAAAATGAACGTTGTAATGTTACAATGAACAAAGTAAAAAAAGGTTGTCTGATTCTTAAAATGCATGTTGTAATGTTTCAATGAACAAAGTAATACAAATATACAAATACACAAAACCTGGACAGAACTGTGTATTAAACGTTTAACAGAGCTTAACTGCTGCTTTTCTGAGTTTGACTGATGATGACAAAAGCATTGTAAATGTCATCATTAGTAAAGTCACTGGAAAGTACAAAAACTATTAACCTGTCCAGAACTGTGCATGAATCGCTTTTTTGAGGTTGTCTGATTCTGAAAATGCATGTTGTAATGTTTCATTGAACAAAGTAATAAAAATATACAAAAACACTAAACCACAACAGAACTGTGCAATAAACGGTATTTAAAGCTTGTTTCATGCTTTTCTGAATTTGTCTGATGATGAAAAAAGCATTGTAAATGACATTTTTAATAATTGAAATGGATTGTACAAAAACAATTAAAACTCTCCAGAACTGTGCATGAAACGCTTTATTCAGGTGGTATGATTCTAAAAAAAGAACGTTGTAATGTTACAATGAACAAAGTAATAAAATTAAACAAAAACACTTAAATCACTCCGGAACTGTTTATTAAACGTTTTAAAAAGCTTGTCTACTGCTTTTCTGAGTCTGACTGATGGTGAATAAAGCATTGTTAATTTCATCATCAGTAAAGTCATTGAAATGTACAAAAAGTATTAACCTCTCCAGAACCGTGCAGAAATCGCTTTTTTGAGGATGTCTGATTCTTAAAATGCATGTTGTAATGTTTCAATGAACAAAGTAATAAAAATATACAAATACACTACACCACGACAGAACTGTGCATTAAACGCAATTTTAAGCTTGTCTGATGCTTTTCTGAGTTTGTCTTATGATGAAAAAAGCATTGTAAATGACATTTTTAATAATTGAATTGGATTGTACAAAAACAATTAAAACTCACCAGAACTGTGCATGAAACGCTTTTTTGAGGATGTCTGATTCTGAAAATGCATGTTGTAATGTTTCAGTGAACAAAGTAATAAAAATATACAAAAACACTAAACAACGTCAGAACTGTGCATTAAACGGTATTTAAAGCTTGTTTCATGCTTTTCTGAATTTGTCTAATGATGAAAAAAGCATTGTAAATGTCATCATCAGTAAAATAATTGGAAAGTTCAAAAAGTATTAACCTCTCCAGAACCGTGCAGAAATCGCTTTTTTGAGGATGTCTGATTCTTAAAATGCATGTTGTAATGTTTCAATGAACAAAGTAATAAAAATATACAAATACACTACACCACGACAGAACTGTGCATTAAACGCTATTTTAAGCTTGTCTGATGCTTTTCTGAGTTTGTCTTATGATGAAAAAAGCATTGTAAATGACATTTTTAATAATTGAAATGGATTGTACAAAAACAATTAAAACGCTCCAGAACTGTGCATGAAACGCTTTTTTGAGGTGGTATGATTCTGAAAATGAACGTTGTAATGTTACAATAAACAAACTAATAAAATTAAACAAAGACACTTAAACCACTCAGGAACTGTGCTAAACACACTTATTTGGGCTTGGCTGACGCTATTCAATGTCACTATCAACAAATTATAAGAAATGTTCATAAACACTGAAACATTCCAGCACTGTGCCAATCGGTTTGTCTGACGCTGAAACTGCTCTTTTTAATGTCACTATCATCAATGTAAAAGGAATAATTAAGGAAACAGTGAAAAACTACAGAACTAATTTTTACAAGCTTGTGCCATACTGAAATGAATTCAATTACAATATCATCAACGTAATAGGAAGGGGAACAGATTCTGAAACACTACAGAACTGGGCAAAACGAAATTTGTTGAGCTTTTTGTGAAGTCACTTTTAACAAAGTATTAGACATGTAGAACAAACACTAACTCCAAAACTTTGTTTTCAAGCACTTCTTTGAGCTTGTCTGATACTGAAATGCATTTTGATATGTCCCAATGAACGACAAACTCAGAATGTTCAAAAACAGTCAAACACACCAGAACCATGCTGAAACGGCTTTTCTGAGCTTGTCTGATGATGAAAAAAGCTTTGTAATAGTCATCATCAGAAAAGTCATTGGAAAGTACAAAAACCATTAAAACTCTCCAGAACTGTGCATGAAACGCTTTTTTGAGGTTGTCTGATTCTGAAAATGAACGTTGTAATGTTACAATGAACAAAGTAAAAAAGGTTGTCTGATTCTTAAAATGCATGTTGTAATGTTTCAATGAACAAAGTAATAAAAATATACAAATACACAAAACCTGGACAGAACTGTGTATTAAACGTTTAACAGAGCTTAACTGCTGCTTTTCTGAGTTTGACTGATGATGACAAAAGCATTGTAAATTTCATCATCAGTAAAGTCATTGGAAAGTACAAAAACTATTAACCTCTCCAGAACTGTGCATGAAACGCTTTTTTGAGGTTGTCTGATTCTGAAAATGCATGTTGTAATGTTTTATTGAACAAAGTAATAAAATTAAACAAAGACACTAAAACCACTCAGGAACTGTGCTAAACACACTTATTTGGGCTTGGCTGACGCTATTCAATGTCACTATCAACAAATTATAAGAAATGTTCATAAACACTGAAACATTCCAGCACTGTGCCAATCGGTTTGTCTGACGCTGAAACTGCTCTTTTTAATGTCACTATCATCAAAGTAAAAGGAATAATTAAGGAAACAGTGAAATACCACAGAACTAAATTTTATAAACTTGTGTGATACTGAAACGCATTCAATTACAATATCATCAACGTAATAGGAAGGGGAATAGATTCTGAAACACTACAGAACTGGGCTAAACGAGATTCGTTGAGCTTTTTGTGAAGTCACTTTTAACAAAGTATTAGACATGTAGAACAAACACTAACTGCAAAACTTTGTTTTCAAGCACTTCTTTGAGCTTGTCTGATACTGAAATGAATTTTGATATGTCCCAATGAACGACAAACTCAGAATGTTCAAAAACAGTAAAACACACCAGAACCATGCTGAAACGGCTTTTCTGAGCTTGTCTGATGATGGAAAAAGCATTGTAAATGTCATCATCAGTAAAGTGATTGGAAAGTACAAAAACTATTAACCTGTCCAGAACTGTGCATGAAACGCTTTTTTGAGGTTGTCTGATTCTGAAAATGCATGTTGTAATGTTTCAATGAACAAAGTAATACAAATAAACAAATACACTAAACCACGACAGAACTGTGAATTAAACGTTTAAAAGAGCTTAACTGCTGCTTTTCTGAGTTTGACTGATGATGACAAAAGCATTGTAGATTTCATCATCAGTAAAGTCATTGGAAAGTACAAAAACAATTAACCTCTCCAGAACTGTGCGTAAAACGCATTTTTGAGGTTGTCTGATTCTGAAAATGCACGTTGTAATGTTTCAATGAACAAAGTGATAAAATTAAACCAAGACACTAAACCACAACAGAACTGTGCAATAAACGGTATTTAAAGCTTGTTTCATGCTTTTCTGAATTTGTCTGATGATGAAAAAAGCATTTTAAATGACATTTTTAATAATTGAAATGGATTGTACAAAAACAATTAAAACTCTCCAAAACTGTGCATGAAACGCTTTATTCATTTGGTATGATTCTAAAAAAAGAACGTAATGTTACAATGAACAAAGTAATAAAATTAAACAAAAACACTTAAATCACTCCGGAACTGTTTATTAAACGTTTTAAAAAGCTTGTCTACTGCTTTTCTGAGTCTGACTGATGGTGAATAAAGCATTGTTAATTTCATCATCAGTAAAGTCATTGAAATGTACAAAAAGTATTAACCTCTCCAGAACCGTGCAGAAATCGCTTTTTTGAGGATGTCTGATTCTTAAAATGCATATTGTACTGTTTCAATGAACAAAGTAATAAAAATATACAAAGACACTACACCACGACAGAACTGTGCATTAAACGCTATTTTAAGCTTGTCTGATGCTTTTCTGAGTTTGGCTTATGATGAAAAAAGCATTGTAAATGACATTTTTAATAATTGAAATGGATTGTACAAAAACAATTAAAACGCTCCAGAACTGTGCATGAAGCGCTTTTTTGAGGTGGTATGATTCTGAAAATGAACGTTGTAATGTTACAATAAACAAACTAATAAAATTAAACAAAGACACTAAAAACACTCAGGAACTGTGCTAAACACACTTATTTGGGCTTGGCTGACGCTATTCAATATCACTATCAACAAATTATAAGAAATGTTCATAAACACTGAAACATTCCAGCACTGTGCCAATCGGTTTGTCTGACGCTGAAACTGCTCTTTTTAATGTCACTATCATCAATGTAAAAGGAATAATTAAGGAAACAGTGAAAAACTACAGAACTAATTTTTATAAGCTTGTGCCATACTAAAATGCATTCAATTACAATATCATCAACGTAATAGGAAGGGGAATAGATTCTGAAACACTACAGAACTGGGCAAAACGAAATTTGTTGAGCTTTTTGTGAAGTCACTTTTAACAAAGTATTAGACATGTAGAACAAACACTAACTCCAAAACTTTGTTTTCAAGCACTTCTTTGAGCTTGTCTGATACTGAAATGCATTTTGATATGTCCCAATGAACGACAAACTCAGAATGTTCAAAAACAGTCAAACACACCAGAAACCATGCTGAAACGGCTTTTCTGAGCTTGTCTGATGATGAAAAAAGCTTTGTAATAGTCATCATCAGAAAAGTCATTGGAAAGTACAAAAACAATTAAAACTCTCCAGAACTGTGCATGAAACGCTTTTTTGAGGTTGTCTGATTCTGAAAATGAACGTTGTAATGTTACAATGAACAAAGTAAAAAAAGGTTGTCTGATTCTTAAAATGCATGTTGTAATGTTTCAATGAACAAAGTAATACAAATATACAAATACACAAAACCTGGACAGAACTGTGTATTAAACGTTTAACAGAGCTTAACTGCTGCTTTTCTGAGTTTGACTGATGATGACAAAAGCATTGTAAATGTCATCATTAGTAAAGTCACTGGAAAGTACAAAAACTATTAACCTGTCCAGAACTGTGCATGAATCGCTTTTTTGAGGTTGTCTGATTCTGAAAATGCATGTTGTAATGTTTCATTGAACAAAGTAATAAAAATATACAAAAACACTAAACCACAACAGAACTGTGCAATAAACGGTATTTAAAGCTTGTTTCATGCTTTTCTGAATTTGTCTGATGATGAAAAAAGCATTGTAAATGACATTTTTAATAATTGAAATGGATTGTACAAAAACAATTAAAACTCTCCAGAACTGTGCATGAAACGCTTTATTCAGGTGGTATGATTCTAAAAAAAGAACGTTGTAATGTTACAATGAACAAAGTAATAAAATTAAACAAAAACACTTAAATCACTCCGGAACTGTTTATTAAACGTTTTAAAAAGCTTGTCTACTGCTTTTCTGAGTCTGACTGATGGTGAATAAAGCATTGTTAATTTCATCATCAGTAAAGTCATTGAAATGTACAAAAAGTATTAACCTCTCCAGAACCGTGCAGAAATCGCTTTTTTGAGGATGTCTGATTCTTAAAATGCATGTTGTAATGTTTCAATGAACAAAGTAATAAAAATATACAAATACACTACACCACGACAGAACTGTGCATTAAACGCAATTTTAAGCTTGTCTGATGCTTTTCTGAGTTTGTCTTATGATGAAAAAAGCATTGTAAATGACATTTTTAATAATTGAATTGGATTGTACAAAAACAATTAAAACTCACCAGAACTGTGCATGAAACGCTTTTTTGAGGATGTCTGATTCTGAAAATGCATGTTGTAATGTTTCAGTGAACAAAGTAATAAAAATATACAAAAACACTAAACAACGTCAGAACTGTGCATTAAACGGTATTTAAAGCTTGTTTCATGCTTTTCTGAATTTGTCTAATGATGAAAAAAGCATTGTAAATGTCATCATCAGTAAAATAATTGGAAAGTTCAAAAAGTATTAACCTCTCCAGAACCGTGCAGAAATCGCTTTTTTGAGGATGTCTGATTCTTAAAATGCATGTTGTAATGTTTCAATGAACAAAGTAATAAAAATATACAAATACACTACACCACGACAGAACTGTGCATTAAACGCTATTTTAAGCTTGTCTGATGCTTTTCTGAGTTTGTCTTATGATGAAAAAAGCATTGTAAATGACATTTTTAATAATTGAAATGGATTGTACAAAAACAATTAAAACGCTCCAGAACTGTGCATGAAACGCTTTTTTGAGGTGGTATGATTCTGAAAATGAACGTTGTAATGTTACAATAAACAAACTAATAAAATTAAACAAAGACACTTAAACCACTCAGGAACTGTGCTAAACACACTTATTTGGGCTTGGCTGACGCTATTCAATGTCACTATCAACAAATTATAAGAAATGTTCATAAACACTGAAACATTCCAGCACTGTGCCAATCGGTTTGTCTGACGCTGAAACTGCTCTTTTTAATGTCACTATCATCAATGTAAAAGGAATAATTAAGGAAACAGTGAAAAACTACAGAACTAATTTTTACAAGCTTGTGCCATACTGAAATGAATTCAATTACAATATCATCAACGTAATAGGAAGGGGAATAGATTCTGAAACACTACAGAACTGGGCAAAACGAAATTTGTTGAGCTTTTTGTGAAGTCACTTTTAACAAAGTATTAGACATGTAGAACAAACACTAACTCCAAAACTTTGTTTTCAAGCACTTCTTTGAGCTTGTCTGATACTGAAATGCATTTTGATATGTCCCAATGAACGACAAACTCAGAATGTTCAAAAACAGTCAAACACACCAGAAACCATGCTGAAACGGCTTTTCTGAGCTTGTCTGATGATGAAAAAAGCTTTGTAATAGTCATCATCAGAAAAGTCATTGGAAAGTACAAAAACAATTAAAACTCTCCAGAACTGTGCATGAAACGCTTTTTTGAGGTTGTCTGATTCTGAAAATGAACGTTGTAATGTTACAATGAACAAAGTAAAAAAAGGTTGTCTGATTCTTAAAATGCATGTTGTAATGTTTCAATGAACAAAGTAATACAAATATACAAATACACAAAACCTGGACAGAACTGTGTATTAAACGTTTAACAGAGCTTAACTGCTGCTTTTCTGAGTTTGACTGATGATGACAAAAGCATTGTAAATGTCATCATTAGTAAAGTCACTGGAAAGTACAAAAACTATTAACCTGTCCAGAACTGTGCATGAATCGCTTTTTTGAGGTTGTCTGATTCTGAAAATGCATGTTGTAATGTTTCATTGAACAAAGTAATAAAAATATACAAAAACACTAAACCACAACAGAACTGTGCAATAAACGGTATTTAAAGCTTGTTTCATGCTTTTCTGAATTTGTCTGATGATGAAAAAAGCATTGTAAATGACATTTTTAATAATTGAAATGGATTGTACAAAAACAATTAAAACTCTCCAGAACTGTGCATGAAACGCTTTATTCAGGTGGTATGATTCTAAAAAAAGAACGTTGTAATGTTACAATGAACAAAGTAATAAAATTAAACAAAAACACTTAAATCACTCCGGAACTGTTTATTAAACGTTTTAAAAAGCTTGTCTACTGCTTTTCTGAGTCTGACTGATGGTGAATAAAGCATTGTTAATTTCATCATCAGTAAAGTCATTGAAATGTACAAAAAGTATTAACCTCTCCAGAACCGTGCAGAAATCGCTTTTTTGAGGATGTCTGATTCTTAAAATGCATGTTGTAATGTTTCAATGAACAAAGTAATAAAAATATACAAATACACTACACCACGACAGAACTGTGCATTAAACGCAATTTTAAGCTTGTCTGATGCTTTTCTGAGTTTGTCTTATGATGAAAAAAGCATTGTAAATGACATTTTTAATAATTGAATTGGATTGTACAAAAACAATTAAAACTCACCAGAACTGTGCATGAAACGCTTTTTTGAGGATGTCTGATTCTGAAAATGCATGTTGTAATGTTTCAGTGAACAAAGTAATAAAAATATACAAAAACACTAAACAACGTCAGAACTGTGCATTAAACGGTATTTAAAGCTTGTTTCATGCTTTTCTGAATTTGTCTAATGATGAAAAAAGCATTGTAAATGTCATCATCAGTAAAATAATTGGAAAGTTCAAAAAGTATTAACCTCTCCAGAACCGTGCAGAAATCGCTTTTTTGAGGATGTCTGATTCTTAAAATGCATGTTGTAATGTTTCAATGAACAAAGTAATAAAAATATACAAATACACTACACCACGACAGAACTGTGCATTAAACGCTATTTTAAGCTTGTCTGATGCTTTTCTGAGTTTGTCTTATGATGAAAAAAGCATTGTAAATGACATTTTTAATAATTGAAATGGATTGTACAAAAACAATTAAAACGCTCCAGAACTGTGCATGAAACGCTTTTTTGAGGTGGTATGATTCTGAAAATGAACGTTGTAATGTTACAATAAACAAACTAATAAAATTAAACAAAGACACTTAAACCACTCAGGAACTGTGCTAAACACACTTATTTGGGCTTGGCTGACGCTATTCAATGTCACTATCAACAAATTATAAGAAATGTTCATAAACACTGAAACATTCCAGCACTGTGCCAATCGGTTTGTCTGACGCTGAAACTGCTCTTTTTAATGTCACTATCATCAATGTAAAAGGAATAATTAAGGAAACAGTGAAAAACTACAGAACTAATTTTTACAAGCTTGTGCCATACTGAAATGAATTCAATTACAATATCATCAACGTAATAGGAAGGGGAACAGATTCTGAAACACTACAGAACTGGGCAAAACGAAATTTGTTGAGCTTTTTGTGAAGTCACTTTTAACAAAGTATTAGACATGTAGAACAAACACTAACTCCAAAACTTTGTTTTCAAGCACTTCTTTGAGCTTGTCTGATACTGAAATGCATTTTGATATGTCCCAATGAACGACAAACTCAGAATGTTCAAAAACAGTCAAACACACCAGAACCATGCTGAAACGGCTTTTCTGAGCTTGTCTGATGATGAAAAAAGCTTTGTAATAGTCATCATCAGAAAAGTCATTGGAAAGTACAAAAACCATTAAAACTCTCCAGAACTGTGCATGAAACGCTTTTTTGAGGTTGTCTGATTCTGAAAATGAACGTTGTAATGTTACAATGAACAAAGTAAAAAAGGTTGTCTGATTCTTAAAATGCATGTTGTAATGTTTCAATGAACAAAGTAATAAAAATATACAAATACACAAAACCTGGACAGAACTGTGTATTAAACGTTTAACAGAGCTTAACTGCTGCTTTTCTGAGTTTGACTGATGATGACAAAAGCATTGTAAATGTCATCATCAGTAAAGTGATTGGAAAGTACAAAAACTATTAACCTGTCCAGAACTGTGCATGAATCGCTTTTTTGAGGTTGTCTGATTCTGAAAATGCATGTTGTAATGTTTCATTGAACAAAGTAATAAAAATATACAAAAACACTAAACCACAACAGAACTGTGCATTAAACGGTATTTAAAGCTTGTTTCATGCTTTTCTGAATTTGTCTGATGATGAAAAAAGCATTGTAAATGTCATCATCAGTAAAGTCATTGGAAAGTACAAAAACTATTAACCTGTCCAGAACTGTGCATGAAACGCTTTTTTGAGGTTGTCTAATTCTGAAAATGCATGTTGTAATGTTTCATGTAACAAAGTAATAAAAATATACAAAAACACTAAACCACAACAGAACTGTGCATTAAACGGTATTAAAAGCTTGTCTGATGCTTTTCTAAATTTGTCTAATGATGAAAAAAGCACTGTAAATGACATTTCTAATAATTGAATTGGATTGGACAAAAACAATTAAAACTCTCCAGAACTTTGAATGAAACGCTTTTTTGAGGTGGTATGATTCTGAAAAAGAACGTTGTAATGTTACAATGAACAAACTAATAAAATTAAACAAAGACACTAAAACCACTCAGGAACTGTGCTAAACACACTTATTTGGGCTTGGCTGACGATATTCAATGTCACTATCAACAAATTATAAGAAATGTTCATAAACACTGAAACATTCCAGCACTGTGCCAATCGGTTTGTCTGACGCTTAAACTGCTCTTTTTAATGTCACTATCATCAAAGTAAAAGGAATAACTAAGGAAACAGTGAAATACCACAGATTTAAATTGTATAAACTTGTGTGATACTGAAACGCATTCAATTACAATATCATCAACGTAATAGGACGGGGAATAGATTCTGAAACACTACAGAACTGAGCTAAAGGAGATTCGTTAAGCTTTTTGTGAAGTCACTTTTAACAAAGTATTAGACATGTAGAACAAACACTAACTCCAAAACTTTGTTTTCAAGCACTTCTTTGAGCTTGTCTGATACTGAAATGCATTTTGATATGTCCCAATGAACGACAAACTCAGAATGTTCAAAAACAGTAAAACACACCAGAACCATGCTGAAACGGCTTTTCTAAGCTTGTCTGATGATGAAAAAAGCATTGTAATAGTCATCATCAGTAAAGTCATTGGAAAGTACATAAACTATTAACCTGTCCAGAACTGTGCATGAAACGCTTTTTTGAGGTTGTCTGATTCTGAAAATGCATGTTGTAATGTTTCATTGAACAAAGTAATAAAAATATACAAAAACACTAAACCACAACAGAACTGTGCAATAAACGGTATTTAAAGCTTGTTTCATGCTTTTCTGAATTTGTCTGATGATGAAAAAAGCATTGTAAATGACATTTTTAATAATTGAAATGGATTGTACAAAAACAATTAAAACTCTCCAAAACTGTGCATGAAACGCTTTATTCAGGTGGTATGATTCTAAAAAAAGAACGTTGTAATGTTACAATGAACAAAGTAATAAAATTAAACAAAAACACTTAAATCACTCCGGAACTGTTTATTAAACGTTTTAAAAAGCTTGTCTACTGCTTTTCTGAGTTTGACTGATGGTGAAAAAAGCATTGTTAATTTCATCATCAGTAAAGTCATTGGAATGTACAAAAAGTATTAACCTCTCCAGAACCGTGCATAAAGCGCTTTAATTGAGGATGTCTGATTCTTAAAAAGCATGTTGTAATGTTTCAATGAACAAAGTAATAAAAATATACAATAACACTAAACCACGTCAGAACTGTGCATTAAACGGTATTTAAAGCTTGTTTCATGCTTTTCTGAATTTGTCTGATGATGAAAAAAGCATTGTAAATGACATTTTTAATAATTGTACAAAAGCAATTAAAACTCTCCAGAACTGTGCTTGAAACGCTTTTTTGAGGTGGTATGATTTTGAAAATGAACGTTGTAATGTTACAATGAACAAAGTAATAAAATTAAACAAAAACACTTAAACCACTCAGGAACTGTGTATTAAACGTTTTAAAGAGCTTGTTTGATGCTATTCTGAGTTTGTCTAATAATGAAAAAAGCATTGTAAATGACATTTTTATTAATTGAAATGGATTGTACATAAACAATTAAAACTCTCCAGAACTGTGCATGAAACGCTTTTTTGAGGTTGTATGCTTCTGAAAATGAACGTTGTAATGTTTCAGTGAACAAAGTAATACAATTATACAAAAACACTAAACCACAACAGAACTGTGCAATAAACGGTATTTAAAGCTTGTTTCATGCTTTTCTGAATTTGACTAATGATGAAAAAAGCCATGGTAATTTCATCATCAGTAAGGTTATTGGAATGTACTTTTTGTATTAACCTCTCCAGAAACGTGCATGAATCGCGTTTTTGAGGATGTCTGACTCTTAAAATGCATGTTGTAATGTTCCAATGGACCAAGTAATAAAAATATACAAATACACTAAACCACGACAGAACTGTGCATTAAACGGTATTTAAAGCTTGTTTCATGCTTTTCTGAATTTGATGATGAAAAAAGCATTGTAAATGTCATCATCAGTAAAATCATTGGAAAGTACAAAAACTATTAACCTGTCCAGAACTGTGCATGAAACGCTTTTTTGAGGTTGTCTGATTCTGAAAATGCATGTTGTAATGTTTCAGTGAACAAAGTAATAAAAATACACAAAAACACTAAACGACGTCAGAACTGTGCATTAAACGCTATTTAAAGCTTGTCTGATGCTTTTCTAAGTTTGTCTAATGATGAAAAAACCATTGTAAATGACATTTTTAATAATTGAAATGGATTGGACAAAAACAATTAAAACGCTCCAGAACTGTGCATGAAACGCTTTTTTGAGGTGGTATGATTCTGAAAATGAACGTTGTAATGTTACAATAAACAAAGTAATAAAATTAAACAAAGACACTAAAACCACTCAGGAACTGTGCTAAACACTTGGCTGGCTAACTTATTTGGGCTTGGCTGACGCTATTCAATGTCACTATCAACAAATTATAAGAAATGTTCATAAACACTGAAACATTCCAGCACTGTGCCAATCGGTTTGTCTGATGCTTAAACTGCTCTTTTTAATGTCACTATCATCAAAGTAAAAGGAATAACTAAGGAAACAGTGAAATACCACAGATTTAAATTGTATAAACTTGTGTGATACTGAAACGCATTCAATTACAATATCATCAACGTAATAGGACGGGGAATAGATTCTGAAACACTACAGAACTGAGCTAAAGGAGATTCGTTAAGCTTTTTGTGAAGTCACTTTTAACAAAGTATTAGACATGTAGAACAAACACTAACTCCAAAACTTTGTTTTCAAGCACTTCTTTGAGCTTGTCTGATACTGAAATGCATTTTGATATGTCCCAATGAACGACAAACTCAGAATGTTCAAAAACAGTAAAACACACCAGAACCATGCTGAAACGGCTTTTCTAAGCTTGTCTGATGATGAAAAAAGCATTGTAATAGTCATCATCAGTAAAGTCATTGGAAAGTACATAAACTATTAACCTGTCCAGAACTGTGCATGAAACGCTTTTTTGAGGTTGTCTGATTCTGAAAATGCATGTTGTAATGTTTCATTGAACAAAGTAATAAAAATATACAAAAACACTAAACCACAACAGAACTGTGCAATAAACGGTATTTAAAGCTTGTTTCATGCTTTTCTGAATTTGTCTGATGATGGAAAAAAGCATTGTAAATGACATTTTTAATAATTTAAATGGATTGTACAAAAACAATTAAAACTCTCCAGAACTGTGCATGAAACGCTTTATTCAGGTGGTATGATTCTAAAAAAAGAACGTTGTAATGTTACAATGAACAAAGTAATAAAAACATACAAATACACTAAACCTAGACAGAACTGTGTATTAAACGTTTAAAAGCGCTTAACTGCTTCTTTTCTAAATTTGACTGATGCTGACAAAAGCATTGTAGATTTCATCATCAGTAAAGTCCTTGGAAAGTACAAAAACTATTAACCTGTCCAGAACTGTGCATGAAACGCTTTTTTGAGGTTGTCTGATTCTGAAAATGCATGTTGTAATGTTTCATTGAACAAAGTAATAAAAATATACAAAAACACTAAACCACGTCAGAACTGTGCATTAAACGGTATTTAAAGCTTGTCTGATGCTTTTCTGAGTTTGTCTAATGATGAAAAAAACATTGTAAATGACATTTTTAATATTTGAAATGGATTGGACAAGAACAATTAAAACTCTCCAGAACTGTGCATGAAACGCTTTTTTGAGGTTGTCTGATTCTGAAAATGAACGTTGTAATGTTACAATGAACAAAGTAAAAAAAGGTTGTCTGATTCTTAAAATGCATGTTGTAATGTTTCAATGAACAAAGTAATAAAAATTTACAAATACACAAAACCTGGACAGAACTGTGTATTAAACGTTTAACAGAGCTTAACTGCTGCTTTTCTGAGTTTGACTGATGATGACAAAAGCATTGTAAATTTCATCATCATTAAAGTCATTGGAAAGTACAAAAACTATTAACCTGTCCAGAACTGTGCATGAATCGCTTTTTTGAGGTTGTCTGATTCTGAAAATGCATGTTGTAATGTTTTATTGAACAAAGTAATAAAATTAAACAAAGACACTAAAACCACTCAGGAACTGTGCTAAACACACTTTTTTGGGCTTGGCTGACGCTATTCAATGTCACTATCAACAAATTATAAGAAATGTTCATAAACACTGAAGCATTCCAGCACTGTGCCAATCGGTTTGTCTGACGCTGAAACTGCTCTTTTTAATGTCATTATCATCAAAGTAAAAGGAATAATTAAGGAAACAGTGAAATACCACAGAACTAAATTTTATAAACTTGTGTGATACTGAAACGCATTCAGTTACAATATCATCAACGTAATAGGAATAGATTCTGAAACACTACAGAACTGGGCTAAACGAGATTCGTTGAGCTTTTTGTGAAGTCACTTTTAACAAAGTATTAGACATGTAGAACAACCACTAACTCCAAAACTTTGTTTTCAAGCACTTCTTTGAGCTTGTCTGATACTGAAATGAATTTTGATATGTCCCAATGAACGACAAACTCAGAATGTTCAAAAACAGTAAAACACACCAGAACCATGCTAAACGGCTTTTCTGAGCTTGTCTGATGATGGTAAAAAGCATTGTAATAGTCATCATATCAGTAAAGTCATTGGAAAGTACATAAACTATTAACCTGTCCAGAACTGTGCATGAAACGCTTTTTTGAGGTTGTCTGATTCTGAAAATGCATGTTGTAATGTTTCATTGAACAAAGTAATAAAAATATACAAAAACACTAAACCACAACAGAACTGTGCAATAAACGGTATTTAAAGCTTGTTTCATGCTTTTCTGAATTTGTCTGATGATGAAAAAAGCATTGTAAATGACATTTTTAATAATTGTACAAAAGCAATTAAAACTCTCCAGAACTGTGCTTGAAACGCTTTTTTGAGGTGGTATGATTTTGAAAATGAACGTTGTAATGTTACAATGAACAAAGTAATAAAATTAAACAAAAACACTTAAACCACTCAGGAACTGTGTATTAAACGTTTTAAAGAGCTTGTTTGATGCTATTCTGAGTTTGTCTAATAATGAAAAAAGCATTGTAAATGACATTTTTATTAATTGAAATGGATTGGACAAGAACAATTAAAACTCTCCAGAACTGTGCATGAAACGCTTTTTTGAGGTTGTCTGATTCTGAAAATGAACGTTGTAATGTTACAATGAACAAAGTAAAAAAAGGTTGTCTGATTCTTAAAATGCATGTTGTAATGTTTCAATGAACAAAGTAATAAAAATTTACAAATACACAAAACCTGGACAGAACTGTGTATTAAACGTTTAACAGAGCTTAACTGCTGCTTTTCTGAGTTTGACTGATGATGAAAAAAGCCATGGTAATTTCATCATCAGTAAAGTTATTGGAATGTACTTTTTGTATTAACCTCTCCAGAAACGTGCATGAATCGCGTTTTTGAGGATGTCTGACTCTTAAAATGCATGTTGTAATGTTCCAATGGACCAAGTAATAAAAATATACAAATACACTAAACCACGACAGAACTGTGCATTAAACGGTATTTAAAGCTTGTTTCATGCTTTTCTGAATTTGATGATGAAAAAAGCATTGTAAATGTCATCATCAGTAAAATCATTGGAAAGTACAAAAACTATTAACCTGTCCAGAACTGTGCATGAAACGCTTTTTTGAGGTTGTCTGATTCTGAAAATGCATGTTGTAATGTTTCAGTGAACAAAGTAATAAAAATACACAAAAACACTAAACGACGTCAGAACTGTGCATTAAACGCTATTTAAAGCTTGTCTGATGCTTTTCTAAGTTTGTCTAATGATGAAAAAACCATTGTAAATGACATTTTTAATAATTGAAATGGATTGGACAAAAACAATTAAAACGCTCCAGAACTGTGCATGAAACGCTTTTTTGAGGTGGTATGATTCTGAAAATGAACGTTGTAATGTTACAATAAACAAAGTAATAAAATTAAACAAAGACACTAAAACCACTCAGGAACTGTGCTAAACACTTGGCTGGCTAACTTATTTGGGCTTGGCTGACGCTATTCAATGTCACTATCAACAAATTATAAGAAATGTTCATAAACACTGAAACATTCCAGCACTGTGCCAATCGGTTTGTCTGACGCTTAAACTGCTCTTTTTAATGTCACTATCATCAAAGTAAAAGGAATAACTAAGGAAACAGTGAAATACCACAGATTTAAATTGTATAAACTTGTGTGATACTGAAACGCATTCAATTACAATATCATCAACGTAATAGGACGGGGAATAGATTCTGAAACACTACAGAACTGAGCTAAAGGAGATTCGTTAAGCTTTTTGTGAAGTCACTTTTAACAAAGTATTAGACATGTAGAACAAACACTAACTCCAAAACTTTGTTTTCAAGCACTTCTTTGAGCTTGTCTGATACTGAAATGCATTTTGATATGTCCCAATGAACGACAAACTCAGAATGTTCAAAAACAGTAAAACACACCAGAACCATGCTGAAACGGCTTTTCTAAGACAACTATTATATGTTGTCTGATGATGAAAAAAGCATTGTAATAGTCATCATCAGTAAAGTCATTGGAAAGTACAAAAACTATTAACCTGTCCAGAACTGTGCATGAAACGCTTTTTTGAGGTTGTCTGATTCTGAAAATGCATGTTGTAATGTTTCATTGAACAAAGTAATAAAAATATACAAAAACACTAAACCACAACAGAACTGTGCAATAAACGGTATTTAAAGCTTGTTTCATGCTTTTCTGAATTTGTCTGATGATGAAAAAAGCATTGTAAATGACATTTTTAATAATTGAAATGGATTGTACAAAAACAATTAAAACTCTCCAAAACTGTGCATGAAACGCTTTATTCAGGTGGTATGATTCTAAAAAAAGAACGTTGTAATGTTACAATGAACAAAGTAATAAAATTAAACAAAAACACTTAAATCACTCCGGAACTGTTTATTAAACGTTTTAAAAAGCTTGTCTACTGCTTTTCTGAGTTTGACTGATGGTGAAAAAAGCATTGTTAATTTCATCATCAGTAAAGTCATTGGAATGTACAAAAAGTATTAACCTCTCCAGAACCGTGCATAAAGCGCTTTAATTGAGGATGTCTGATTCTTAAAAAGCATGTTGTAATGTTTCAATGAACAAAGTAATAAAAATATACAATAACACTAAACCACGTCAGAACTGTGCATTAAACGGTATTTAAAGCTTGTTTCATGCTTTTCTGAATTTGTCTGATGATGAAAAAAGCATTGTAAATGACATTTTTAATAATTGTACAAAAGCAATTAAAACTCTCCAGAACTGTGCTTGAAACGCTTTTTTGAGGTGGTATGATTTTGAAAATGAACGTTGTAATGTTACAATGAACAAAGTAATAAAATTAAACAAAAACACTTAAACCACTCAGGAACTGTGTATTAAACGTTTTAAAGAGCTTGTTTGATGCTATTCTGAGTTTGTCTAATAATGAAAAAAGCATTGTAAATGACATTTTTATTAATTGAAATGGATTGTACATAAACAATTAAAACTCTCCAGAACTGTGCATGAAACGCTTTTTTGAGGTTGTATGCTTCTGAAAATGAACGTTGTAATGTTTCAGTGAACAAAGTAATACAATTATACAAAAACACTTATACCACTCAGGAATTGTGTATTAAACGTTTTAAAGAACTTGTCTACTGCTTTTCTGAGTTTGACTGATGATGAAAAAAGCCATGGTAATTTCATCATCAGTAAAGTTATTGGAATGTACTTTTTGTATTAACCTCTCCAGAAACGTGCATGAATCGCGTTTTTGAGGATGTCTGACTCTTAAAATGCATGTTGTAATGTTCCAATGGACCAAGTAATAAAAATATACAAATACACTAAACCACGACAGAACTGTGCATTAAACGGTATTTAAAGCTTGTTTCATGCTTTTCTGAATTTGATGATGAAAAAAGCATTGTAAATGTCATCATCAGTAAAATCATTGGAAAGTACAAAAACTATTAACCTGTCCAGAACTGTGCATGAAACGCTTTTTTGAGGTTGTCTGATTCTGAAAATGCATGTTGTAATGTTTCAGTGAACAAAGTAATAAAAATACACAAAAACACTAAACGACGTCAGAACTGTGCATTAAACGCTATTTAAAGCTTGTCTGATGCTTTTCTAAGTTTGTCTAATGATGAAAAAACCATTGTAAATGACATTTTTAATAATTGAAATGGATTGGACAAAAACAATTAAAACGCTCCAGAACTGTGCATGAAACGCTTTTTTGAGGTGGTATGATTCTGAAAATGAACGTTGTAATGTTACAATAAACAAAGTAATAAAATTAAACAAAGACACTAAAACCACTCAGGAACTGTGCTAAACACTTGGCTGGCTAACTTATTTGGGCTTGGCTGACGCTATTCAATGTCACTATCAACAAATTATAAGAAATGTTCATAAACACTGAAACATTCCAGCACTGTGCCAATCGATTTGTCTGACGCTTAAACTGCTCTTTTTAATGTCACTATCATCAAAGTAAAAGGAATAACTAAGGAAACAGTGAAATACCACAGATTTAAATTGTATAAACTTGTGTGATACTGAAACGCATTCAATTACAATATCATCAACGTAATAGGACGGGGAATAGATTCTGAAACACTACAGAACTGAGCTAAAGGAGATTCGTTAAGCTTTTTGTGAAGTCACTTTTAACAAAGTATTAGACATGTAGAACAAACACTAACTCCAAAACTTTGTTTTCAAGCACTTCTTTGAGCTTGTCTGATACTGAAATGCATTTTGATATGTCCCAATGAACGACAAACTCAGAATGTTCAAAAACAGTAAAACACACCAGAACCATGCTGAAACGGCTTTTCTAAGACAACTATTATATGTTGTCTGATGATGAAAAAAGCATTGTAATAGTCATCATCAGTAAAGTCATTGGAAAGTACAAAAACTATTAACCTGTCCAGAACTGTGCATGAAACGCTTTTTTGAGGTTGTCTGATTCTGAAAATGCATGTTGTAATGTTTCATTGAACAAAGTAATAAAAATATACAAAAACACTAAACCACAACAGAACTGTGCAATAAACGGTATTTAAAGCTTGTTTCATGCTTTTCTGAATTTGTCTGATGATGAAAAAAGCATTGTAAATGACATTTTTAATAATTGTACAAAAGCAATTAAAACTCTCCAGAACTGTGCTTGAAACGCTTTTTTGAGGTGGTATGATTTTGAAAATGAACGTTGTAATGTTACAATGAACAAAGTAATAAAATTAAACAAAAACACTTAAACCACTCAGGAACTGTGTATTAAACGTTTTAAAGAGCTTGTTTGATGCTATTCTGAGTTTGTCTAATAATGAAAAAAGCATTGTAAATGACATTTTTATTAATTGAAATGGATTGTACATAAACAATTAAAACTCTCCAGAACTGTGCATGAAACGCTTTTTTGAGGTTGTATGCTTCTGAAAATGAACGTTGTAATGTTTCAGTGAACAAAGTAATACAATTATACAAAAACACTAAACCACAACAGAACTGTGCAATAAACGGTATTTAAAGCTTGTTTCATGCTTTTCTGAGTTTGACTAATGATGAAAAAAGCCATGGTAATTTCATCATCAGTAAGGTTATTGGAATGTACTTTTTGTATTAACCTCTCCAGAAACGTGCATGAATCGCGTTTTTGAGGATGTCTGACTCTTAAAATGCATGTTGTAATGTTCCAATGGACCAAGTAATAAAAATATACAAATACACTAAACCACGACAGAACTGTGCATTAAACGGTATTTAAAGCTTGTTTCATGCTTTTCTGAATTTGATGATGAAAAAAGCATTGTAAATGTCATCATCAGTAAAATCATTGGAAAGTACAAAAACTATTAACCTGTCCAGAACTGTGCATGAAACGCTTTTTTGAGGTTGTCTGATTCTGAAAATGCATGTTGTAATGTTTCAGTGAACAAAGTAATAAAAATACACAAAAACACTAAACGACGTCAGAACTGTGCATTAAACGCTATTTAAAGCTTGTCTGATGCTTTTCTAAGTTTGTCTAATGATGAAAAAACCATTGTAAATGACATTTTTAATAATTGAAATGGATTGGACAAAAACAATTAAAACGCTCCAGAACTGTGCATGAAACGCTTTTTTGAGGTGGTATGATTCTGAAAATGAACGTTGTAATGTTACAATAAACAAAGTAATAAAATTAAACAAAGACACTAAAACCACTCAGGAACTGTGCTAAACACTTGGCTGGCTAACTTATTTGGGCTTGGCTGACGCTATTCAATGTCACTATCAACAAATTATAAGAAATGTTCATAAACACTGAAACATTCCAGCACTGTGCCAATCGGTTTGTCTGACGCTTAAACTGCTCTTTTTAATGTCACTATCATCAAAGTAAAAGGAATAACTAAGGAAACAGTGAAATACCACAGATTTAAATTGTATAAACTTGTGTGATACTGAAACGCATTCAATTACAATATCATCAACGTAATAGGACGGGGAATAGATTCTGAAACACTACAGAACTGAGCTAAAGGAGATTCGTTAAGCTTTTTGTGAAGTCACTTTTAACAAAGTATTAGACATGTAGAACAAACACTAACTCCAAAACTTTGTTTTCAAGCACTTCTTTGAGCTTGTCTGATACTGAAATGCATTTTGATATGTCCCAATGAACGACAAACTCAGAATGTTCAAAAACAGTAAAACACACCAGAACCATGCTGAAACGGCTTTTCTAAGCTTGTCTGATGATGAAAAAAGCATTGTAATAGTCATCATCAGTAAAGTCATTGGAAAGTACAAAAACTATTAACCTGTCCAGAACTGTGCATGAAACGCTTTTTTGAGGTTGTCTGATTCTGAAAATGCATGTTGTAATGTTTCATTGAACAAAGTAATAAAAATATACAAAAACACTAAACCACAACAGAACTGTGCAATAAACGGTATTTAAAGCTTGTTTCATGCTTTTCTGAATTTGTCTGATGATGAAAAAAGCATTGTAAATAACATTTTTAATAATTGAAATGGATTGTACAAAAAGAATTAAAACTCTCCAAAACTGTGCATGAAACGCTTTATTCAGGTGGTATGATTCTAAAAAAAGAACGTTGTAATGTTACAATGAACAAAGTAATAAAATTAAACAAAAACACTTAAATCACTCCGGAACTGTTTATTAAACGTTTTAAAAAGCTTGTCTACTGCTTTTCTGAGTTTGACTGATGGTGAAAAAAGCATTGTTAATTTCATCATCAGTAAAGTCATTGGAATGTACAAAAAGTATTAACCTCTCCAGAACCGTGCATAAAGCGCTTTAATTGAGGATGTCTGATTCTTAAAAAGCATGTTGTAATGTTTCAATGAACAAAGTAATAAAAATATACAATAACACTAAACCACGTCAGAACTGTGCATTAAACAGTATTTAAAGTTTGTTTCATGCTTTTCTGAATTTGTCTGATGATGAAAAAAGCATTGTAAATGACATTTTTAATAATTGTACAAAAGCAATTAAAACTCTCCAGAACTGTGCTTGAAACGCTTTTTTGAGGTGGTATGATTTTGAAAATGAACGTTGTAATGTTACAATGAACAAAGTAATAAAATTAAACAAAAACACTTAAACCACTCAGGAACTGTGTATTAAACGTTTTAAAGAGCTTGTTTGATGCTATTCTGAGTTTGTCTAATAATGAAAAAAGCATTGTAAATGACATTTTTATTAATTGAAATGGATTGTACATAAACAATTAAAACTCTCCAGAACTGTGCATGAAACGCTTTTTTGAGGTTGTATGCTTCTGAAAATGAACGTTGTAATGTTTCAGTGAACAAAGTAATACAATTATACAAAAACACTTATACCACTCAGGAATTGTGTATTAAACGTTTTAAAGAACTTGTCTACTGCTTTTCTGAGTTTGACTGATGATGAAAAAAGCCATGGTAATTTCATCATCAGTAAAGTTATTGGAATGTACTTTTTGTATTAACCTCTCCAGAAACGTGCATGAATCGCGTTTTTGAGGATGTCTGACTCTTAAAATGCATGTTGTAATGTTCCAATGGACAAAGTAATAAAAATATACAAATACACTAAACCACGACAGAACTGTGCATTAAACGGTATTTAAAGCTTGTTTCATGCTTTTCTGAATTTGATGATGAAAAAAGCATTGTAAATGTCATCATCAGTAAAATCATTGGAAAGTACAAAAACTATTAACCTGTCCAGAACTGTGCATGAAACGCTTTTTTGAGGTTGTCTGATTCTGAAAATGCATGTTGTAATGTTTCATTGAACAAAGTAATAAAAATATACAAAAACACTAAACCACGTCAGAACTGTGCATTAAACGCTATTTAAAGCTTGTCTGATGCTTTTCTGAGTTTGTCTAATGATGAAAAAAGCATTGTAAATGACATTTTTAATAATTGAAATGGATTGGACAAGAACAATTAAAACTCTCCAGAACTGTGCATGAAACGCTTTTTTGAGGTTGTCTGATTCTGAAAATGAACGTTGTAATGTTACAATGAACAAAGTAAAAAAAGGTTGTCTGATTCTTAAAATGCATGTTGTAATTTTTCAATGAACAAAGTAATAAAAATTTACAAATACACAAAACCTGGACAGAACTGTGTATTAAACGTTTAACAGAGCTTAACTGCTGCTTTTCTGAGTTTGACTGATGATGACAAAAGCATTGTAAATTTCATCACCATTAAAGTCATTGGAAAGTACAAAAACTATTAACCTGTCCAGAACTGTGCATGAATCGCTTTTTTGAGGTTGTCTGATTCTGAAAATGCATGTTGTAATGTTTCATTGAACAAAGTAATAAAAATATACAAAAACACTAAACCACAACAGAACTGTGCAATAAACGGTATTTAAAGCTTGTTTCATGCTTTTCTGAATTTGTCTGATGATGAAAAAAGCATTGTAAATGACATTTTTAATAATTGTACAAAAGCAATTAAAACTCTCCAGAACTGTGCTTGAAACGCTTTTTTGAGGTGGTATGATTTTGAAAATGAACGTTGTAATGTTACAATGAACAAAGTAATAAAATTAAACAAAAACACTTAAACCACTCAGGAACTGTGTATTAAACGTTTTAAAGAGCTTGTTTGATGCTATTCTGAGTTTGTCTAATAATGAAAAAAGCATTGTAAATGACATTTTTATTAATTGAAATGGATTGTACATAAACAATTAAAACTCTCCAGAACTGTGCATGAAACGCTTTTTTGAGGTTGTATGCTTCTGAAAATGAACGTTGTAATGTTTCAGTGAACAAAGTAATACAATTATACAAAAACACTTATACCACTCAGGAATTGTGTATTAAACGTTTTAAAGAACTTGTCTACTGCTTTTCTGAGTTTGACTGATGATGAAAAAAGCCATGGTAATTTCATCATCAGTAAAGTTATTGGAATGTACTTTTTGTATTAACCTCTCCAGAAACGTGCATGAATCGCGTTTTTGAGGATGTCTGACTCTTAAAATGCATGTTGTAATGTTCCAATGGACCAAGTAATAAAAATATACAAATACACTAAACCACGACAGAACTGTGCATTAAACGGTATTTAAAGCTTGTTTCATGCTTTTCTGAATTTGATGATGAAAAAAGCATTGTAAATGTCATCATCAGTAAAATCATTGGAAAGTACAAAAACTATTAACCTGTCCAGAACTGTGCATGAAACGCTTTTTTGAGGTTGTCTGATTCTGAAAATGCATGTTGTAATGTTTCAGTGAACAAAGTAATAAAAATACACAAAAACACTAAACGACGTCAGAACTGTGCATTAAACGCTATTTAAAGCTTGTCTGATGCTTTTCTGAGTTTGTCTAATGATGAAAAAACCATTGTAAATGACATTTTTAATAATTGAAATGGATTGGACAAAAACAATTAAAACGCTCCAGAACTGTGCATGAAACGCTTTTTTGAGGTGGTATGATTCTGAAAATGAACGTTGTAATGTTACAATAAACAAAGTAATAAAATTAAACAAAGACACTAAAACCACTCAGGAACTGTGCTAAACACTTGGCTGGCTAACTTATTTGGGCTTGGCTGACGCTATTCAATGTCACTATCAACAAATTATAAGAAATGTTCATAAACACTGAAACATTCCAGCACTGTGCCAATCGGTTTGTCTGACGCTTAAACTGCTCTTTTTAATGTCACTATCATCAAAGTAAAAGGAATAACTAAGGAAACAGTGAAATACCACAGATTTAAATTGTATAAACTTGTGTGATACTGAAACGCATTCAATTACAATATCATCAACGTAATAGGACGGGGAATAGATTCTGAAACACTACAGAACTGAGCTAAAGGAGATTCGTTAAGCTTTTTGTGAAGTCACTTTTAACAAAGTATTAGACATGTAGAACAAACACTAACTCCAAAACTTTGTTTTCAAGCACTTCTTTGAGCTTGTCTGATACTGAAATGCATTTTGATATGTCCCAATGAACGACAAACTCAGAATGTTCAAAAACAGTAAAACACACCAGAACCATGCTGAAACGGCTTTTCTAAGCTTGTCTGATGATGAAAAAAGCATTGTAATAGTCATCATCAGTAAAGTCATTGGAAAGTACAAAAACTATTAACCTGTCCAGAACTGTGCATGAAACGCTTTTTTGAGGTTGTCTGATTCTGAAAATGCATGTTGTAATGTTTCATTGAACAAAGTAATAAAAATATACAAAAACACTAAACCACAACAGAACTGTGCAATAAACGGTATTTAAAGCTTGTTTCATGCTTTTCTGAATTTGTCTGATGATGAAAAAAGCATTGTAAATGACATTTTTAATAATTGAAATGGATTGTACAAAAAGAATTAAAACTCTCCAAAACTGTGCATGAAACGCTTTATTCAGGTGGTATGATTCTAAAAAAAGAACGTTGTAATGTTACAATGAACAAAGTAATAAAATTAAACAAAAACACTTAAATCACTCCGGAACTGTTTATTAAACGTTTTAAAAAGCTTGTCTACTGCTTTTCTGAGTTTGACTGATGGTGAATAAAGCATTGTTAATTTCATCATCAGTAAAGTCATTGGAATGTACAAAAAGTATTAACCTCTCCAGAACCGTGCATAAAGCGCTTTAATTGAGGATGTCTGATTCTTAAAAAGCATGTTGTAATGTTTCAATGAACAAAGTAATAAAAATATACAATAACACTAAACCACGTCAGAACTGTGCATTAAACGGTATTTAAAGCTTGTTTCATGCTTTTCTGAATTTGTCTGATGATGAAAAAAGCATTGTAAATGACATTTTTAATAATTGTACAAAAGCAATTAAAACTCTCCAGAACTGTGCTTGAAACGCTTTTTTGAGGTGGTATGATTTTGAAAATGAACGTTGTAATGTTACAATGAACAAAGTAATAAAATTAAACAAAAACACTTAAACCACTCAGGAACTGTGTATTAAACGTTTTAAAGAGCTTGTTTGATGCTATTCTGAGTTTGTCTAATAATGAAAAAAGCATTGTAAATGACATTTTTATTAATTGAAATGGATTGTACATAAACAATTAAAACTCTCCAGAACTGTGCATGAAACGCTTTTTTGAGGTTGTATGCTTCTGAAAATGAACGTTGTAATGTTTCAGTGAACAAAGTAATACAATTATACAAAAACACTTATACCACTCAGGAATTGTGTATTAAACGTTTTAAAGAACTTGTCTACTGCTTTTCTGAGTTTGACTAATGATGAAAAAAGCCATGGTAATTTCATCATCAGTAAAGTTATTGGAATGTACTTTTTGTATTAACCTCTCCAGAAACGTGCATGAATCGCGTTTTTGAGGATGTCTGACTCTTAAAATGCATGTTGTAATGTTCCAATGGACCAAGTAATAAAAATATACAAATACACTAAACCACGACAGAACTGTGCATTAAACGGTATTTAAAGCTTGTTTCATGCTTTTCTGAATTTGTCTGATGATGAAAAAAGCATTGTAAATGTCATCATCAGTAAAATCATTGGAAAGTACAAAAACTATTAACCTGTCCAGAACTGTGCATGAAACGCTTTTTTGAGGTTGTCTGATTCTGAAAATGCATGTTGTAATGTTTCATTAAACAAAGTAATAAAAATATACAAAAGCACTAAACCACAACAGAACTGTGCAATAAACGGTATTTAAAGCTTGTTTCATGCTTTTCTGAATTTGTCTGATGATGAAAAAAGCATTGTAAATGACATTTTTAATAATTGAAATGGATTGTACAAAAACAATTAAAACTCTCCAAAACTGTGCATGAAACGCTTTATTCAGGTGGTATGATTCTAAAAAAAGAACGTTGTAATGTTACAATGAACAAAGTAATAAAATTAAACAAAAACACTTAAATCACTCCGGAACTGTTTATTAAACGTTTTAAAAAGCTTGTCTACTGCTTTTCTGAGTCTGACTGATGGTGAATAAAGCATTGTTAATTTCATCATCAGTAAAGTCATTGAAATGTACAAAAAGTATTAACCTCTCCAGAACCGTGCATAAAGCGCTTTTTTGAGGATGTCTGATTCTTAAAAAGCATGTTGTAATGTTTCAATGAACAAAGTATTAAAAATATACAATAACACTAAACCACGTCAGAACTGTGCATTAAACGGTATTTAAAGCTTGTTTCATGCTTTTCTGAATTTGTCTGATGATGAAAAAAGCATTGTAAATGACATTTTTAATAATTGTACAAAAGCAATTAAAACTCTCCAGAACTGTGCTTGAAACGCTTTTTTGAGGTGGTATGATTTTGAAAATGAACGTTGTAATGTTACAATGAACAAAGTAATAAAATTAAACAAAAACACTTAAACCACTCAGGAACTGTGTATTAAACGTTTTAAAGAGCTTGTTTGATGCTATTCTGAGTTTGTCTAATAATGAAAAAAGCATTGTAAATGACATTTTTATTAATTGAAATGGATTGTACATAAACAATTAAAACTCTCCAGAACTGTGCATGAAACGCTTTTTTGAGGTTGTATGCTTCTGAAAATGAACGTTGTAATGTTTCAGTGAACAAAGTAATACAATTATACAAAAACACTAAACCACAACAGAACTGTGCAATAAACGGTATTTAAAGCTTGTTTCATGCTTTTCTGAATTTGACTAATGATGAAAAAAGCCATGGTAATTTCATCATCAGTAAGGTTATTGGAATGTACTTTTTGTATTAACCTCTCCAGAAACGTGCATGAATCGCGTTTTTGAGGATGTCTGACTCTTAAAATGCATGTTGTAATGTTCCAATGGACCAAGTAATAAAAATATACAAATACACTAAACCACGACAGAACTGTGCATTAAACGGTATTTAAAGCTTGTTTCATGCTTTTCTGAATTTGATGATGAAAAAAGCATTGTAAATGTCATCATCAGTAAAATCATTGGAAAGTACAAAAACTATTAACCTGTCCAGAACTGTGCATGAAACGCTTTTTTGAGGTTGTCTGATTCTGAAAATGCATGTTGTAATGTTTCAGTGAACAAAGTAATAAAAATACACAAAAACACTAAACGACGTCAGAACTGTGCATTAAACGCTATTTAAAGCTTGTCTGATGCTTTTCTAAGTTTGTCTAATGATGAAAAAACCATTGTAAATGACATTTTTAATAATTGAAATGGATTGGACAAAAACAATTAAAACGCTCCAGAACTGTGCATGAAACGCTTTTTTGAGGTGGTATGATTCTGAAAATGAACGTTGTAATGTTACAATAAACAAAGTAATAAAATTAAACAAAGACACTAAAACCACTCAGGAACTGTGCTAAACACTTGGCTGGCTAACTTATTTGGGCTTGGCTGACGCTATTCAATGTCACTATCAACAAATTATAAGAAATGTTCATAAACACTGAAACATTCCAGCACTGTGCCAATCGGTTTGTCTGACGCTTAAACTGCTCTTTTTAATGTCACTATCATCAAAGTAAAAGGAATAACTAAGGAAACAGTGAAATACCACAGATTTAAATTGTATAAACTTGTGTGATACTGAAACGCATTCAATTACAATATCATCAACGTAATAGGACGGGGAATAGATTCTGAAACACTACAGAACTGAGCTAAAGGAGATTCGTTAAGCTTTTTGTGAAGTCACTTTTAACAAAGTATTAGACATGTAGAACAAACACTAACTCCAAAACTTTGTTTTCAAGCACTTCTTTGAGCTTGTCTGATACTGAAATGCATTTTGATATGTCCCAATGAACGACAAACTCAGAATGTTCAAAAACAGTAAAACACACCAGAACCATGCTGAAACGGCTTTTCTAAGACAACTATTATATGTTGTCTGATGATGAAAAAAGCATTGTAATAGTCATCATCAGTAAAGTCATTGGAAAGTACAAAAACTATTAACCTGTCCAGAACTGTGCATGAAACGCTTTTTTGAGGTTGTCTGATTCTGAAAATGCATGTTGTAATGTTTCATTGAACAAAGTAATAAAAATATACAAAAACACTAAACCACAACAGAACTGTGCAATAAACGGTATTTAAAGCTTGTTTCATGCTTTTCTGAATTTGTCTGATGATGAAAAAAGCATTGTAAATGACATTTTTAATAATTGAAATGGATTGTACAAAAAGAATTAAAACTCTCCAAAACTGTGCATGAAACGCTTTATTCAGGTGGTATGATTCTAAAAAAAGAACGTTGTAATGTTACAATGAACAAAGTAATAAAATTAAACAAAAACACTTAAATCACTCCGGAACTGTTTATTAAACGTTTTAAAAAGCTTGTCTACTGCTTTTCTGAGTTTGACTGATGGTGAAAAAAGCATTGTTAATTTCATCATCAGTAAAGTCATTGGAATGTACAAAAAGTATTAACCTCTCCAGAACCGTGCATAAAGCGCTTTAATTGAGGATGTCTGATTCTTAAAAAGCATGTTGTAATGTTTCAATGAACAAAGTAATAAAAATATACAATAACACTAAACCACGTCAGAACTGTGCATTAAACGGTATTTAAAGCTTGTTTCATGCTTTTCTGAATTTGTCTGATGATGAAAAAAGCATTGTAAATGACATTTTTAATAATTGTACAAAAGCAATTAAAACTCTCCAGAACTGTGCTTGAAACGCTTTTTTGAGGTGGTATGATTTTGAAAATGAACGTTGTAATGTTACAATGAACAAAGTAATAAAATTAAACAAAAACACTTAAACCACTCAGGAACTGTGTATTAAACGTTTTAAAGAGCTTGTTTGATGCTATTCTGAGTTTGTCTAATAATGAAAAAAGCATTGTAAATGACATTTTTATTAATTGAAATGGATTGTACATAAACAATTAAAACTCTCCAGAACTGTGCATGAAACGCTTTTTTGAGGTTGTATGCTTCTGAAAATGAACGTTGTAATGTTTCAGTGAACAAAGTAATACAATTATACAAAAACACTTATACCACTCAGGAATTGTGTATTAAACGTTTTAAAGAACTTGTCTACTGCTTTTCTGAGTTTGACTAATGATGAAAAAAGCCATGGTAATTTCATCATCAGTAAAGTTATTGGAATGTACTTTTTGTATTAACCCCTCCAGAAACGTGCATGAATCGCGTTTTTGAGGATGTCTGACTCTTAAAATGCATGTTGTAATGTTCCAATGGACCAAGTAATAAAAATATACAAATACACTAAACCACGACAGAACTGTGCATTAAACGGTATTTAAAGCTTGTTTCATGCTTTTCTGAATTTGTCTGATGATGAAAAAAGCATTGTAAATGTCATCATCAGTAAAATCATTGGAAAGTACAAAAACTATTAACCTGTCCAGAACTGTGCATGAAACGCTTTTTTGAGGTTGTCTGATTCTGAAAATGCATGTTGTAATGTTTCATTAAACAAAGTAATAAAAATATACAAAAGCACTAAACCACAACAGAACTGTGCAATAAACGGTATTTAAAGCTTGTTTCATGCTTTTCTGAATTTGTCTGATGATGAAAAAAGCATTGTAAATGACATTTTTAATAATTGAAATGGATTGTACAAAAACAATTAAAACTCTCCAAAACTGTGCATGAAACGCTTTATTCAGGTGGTATGATTCTAAAAAAAGAACGTTGTAATGTTACAATGAACAAAGTAATAAAATTAAACAAAAACACTTAAATCACTCCGGAACTGTTTATTAAACGTTTTAAAAAGCTTGTCTACTGCTTTTCTGAGTCTGACTGATGGTGAATAAAGCATTGTTAATTTCATCATCAGTAAAGTCATTGAAATGTACAAAAAGTATTAACCTCTCCAGAACCGTGCATAAAGCGCTTTTTTGAGGATGTCTGATTCTTAAAAAGCATGTTGTAATGTTTCAATGAACAAAGTATTAAAAATATACAATAACACTAAACCACGTCAGAACTGTGCATTAAACGGTATTTAAAGCTTGTTTCATGCTTTTCTGAATTTGTCTGATGATGAAAAAAGCATTGTAAATGACATTTTTAATAATTGTACAAAAGCAATTAAAACTCTCCAGAACTGTGCTTGAAACGCTTTTTTGAGGTGGTATGATTTTGAAAATGAACGTTGTAATGTTACAATGAACAAAGTAATAAAATTAAACAAAAACACTTAAACCACTCAGGAACTGTGTATTAAACGTTTTAAAGAGCTTGTTTGATGCTATTCTGAGTTTGTCTAATAATGAAAAAAGCATTGTAAATGACATTTTTATTAATTGAAATGGATTGTACATAAACAATTAAAACTCTCCAGAACTGTGCATGAAACGCTTTTTTGAGGTTGTATGCTTCTGAAAATGAACGTTGTAATGTTTCAGTGAACAAAGTAATACAATTATACAAAAACACTTATACCACTCAGGAATTGTGTATTAAACGTTTTAAAGAACTTGTCTACTGCTTTTCTGAGTTTGACTGATGATGAAAAAAGCCATGGTAATTTCATCATCAGTAAAGTTATTGGAATGTACTTTTTGTATTAACCTCTCCAGAAACGTGCATGAATCGCGTTTTTGAGGATGTCTGACTCTTAAAATGCATGTTGTAATGTTCCAATGGACCAAGTAATAAAAATATACAAATACACTAAACCACGACAGAACTGTGCATTAAACGGTATTTAAAGCTTGTTTCATGCTTTTCTGAATTTGATGATGAAAAAAGCATTGTAAATGTCATCATCAGTAAAATCATTGGAAAGTACAAAAACTATTAACCTGTCCAGAACTGTGCATGAAACGCTTTTTTGAGGTTGTCTGATTCTGAAAATGCATGTTGTAATGTTTCAGTGAACAAAGTAATAAAAATACACAAAAACACTAAACGACGTCAGAACTGTGCATTAAACGCTATTTAAAGCTTGTCTGATGCTTTTCTAAGTTTGTCTAATGATGAAAAAACCATTGTAAATGACATTTTTAATAATTGAAATGGATTGGACAAAAACAATTAAAACGCTCCAGAACTGTGCATGAAACGCTTTTTTGAGGTGGTATGATTCTGAAAATGAACGTTGTAATGTTACAATAAACAAAGTAATAAAATTAAACAAAGACACTAAAACCACTCAGGAACTGTGCTAAACACTTGGCTGGCTAACTTATTTGGGCTTGGCTGACGCTATTCAATGTCACTATCAACAAATTATAAGAAATGTTCATAAACACTGAAACATTCCAGCACTGTGCCAATCGGTTTGTCTGACGCTTAAACTGCTCTTTTTAATGTCACTATCATCAAAGTAAAAGGAATAACTAAGGAAACAGTGAAATACCACAGATTTAAATTGTATAAACTTGTGTGATACTGAAACGCATTCAATTACAATATCATCAACGTAATAGGACGGGGAATAGATTCTGAAACACTACAGAACTGAGCTAAAGGAGATTCGTTAAGCTTTTTGTGAAGTCACTTTTAACAAAGTATTAGACATGTAGAACAAACACTAACTCCAAAACTTTGTTTTCAAGCACTTCTTTGAGCTTGTCTGATACTGAAATGCATTTTGATATGTCCCAATGAACGACAAACTCAGAATGTTCAAAAACAGTAAAACACACCAGAACCATGCTGAAACGGCTTTTCTAAGACAACTATTATATGTTGTCTGATGATGAAAAAAGCATTGTAATAGTCATCATCAGTAAAGTCATTGGAAAGTACAAAAACTATTAACCTGTCCAGAACTGTGCATGAAACGCTTTTTTGAGGTTGTCTGATTCTGAAAATGCATGTTGTAATGTTTCATTGAACAAAGTAATAAAAATATACAAAAACACTAAACCACAACAGAACTGTGCAATAAACGGTATTTAAAGCTTGTTTCATGCTTTTCTGAATTTGTCTGATGATGAAAAAAGCATTGTAAATGACATTTTTAATAATTGAAATGGATTGTACAAAAACAATTAAAACTCTCCAAAACTGTGCATGAAACGCTTTATTCAGGTGGTATGATTCTAAAAAAAGAACGTTGTAATGTTACAATGAACAAAGTAATAAAATTAAACAAAAACACTTAAATCACTCCGGAACTGTTTATTAAACGTTTTAAAAAGCTTGTCTACTGCTTTTCTGAGTTTGACTGATGGTGAAAAAAGCATTGTTAATTTCATCATCAGTAAAGTCATTGGAATGTACAAAAAGTATTAACCTCTCCAGAACCGTGCATAAAGCGCTTTAATTGAGGATGTCTGATTCTTAAAAAGCATGTTGTAATGTTTCAATGAACAAAGTAATAAAAATATACAATAACACTAAACCACGTCAGAACTGTGCATTAAACGGTATTTAAAGCTTGTTTCATGCTTTTCTGAATTTGTCTGATGATGAAAAAAGCATTGTAAATGACATTTTTAATAATTGTACAAAAGCAATTAAAACTCTCCAGAACTGTGCTTGAAACGCTTTTTTGAGGTGGTATGATTTTGAAAATGAACGTTGTAATGTTACAATGAACAAAGTAATAAAATTAAACAAAAACACTTAAACCACTCAGGAACTGTGTATTAAACGTTTTAAAGAGCTTGTTTGATGCTATTCTGAGTTTGTCTAATAATGAAAAAAGCATTGTAAATGACATTTTTATTAATTGAAATGGATTGTACATAAACAATTAAAACTCTCCAGAACTGTGCATGAAACGCTTTTTTGAGGTTGTATGCTTCTGAAAATGAACGTTGTAATGTTTCAGTGAACAAAGTAATACAATTATACAAAAACACTAAACCACAACAGAACTGTGCAATAAACGGTATTTAAAGCTTGTTTCATGCTTTTCTGAGTTTGACTAATGATGAAAAAAGCCATGGTAATTTCATCATCAGTAAGGTTATTGGAATGTACTTTTTGTATTAACCTCTCCAGAAACGTGCATGAATCGCGTTTTTGAGGATGTCTGACTCTTAAAATGCATGTTGTAATGTTCCAATGGACCAAGTAATAAAAATATACAAATACACTAAACCACGACAGAACTGTGCATTAAACGGTATTTAAAGCTTGTTTCATGCTTTTCTGAATTTGATGATGAAAAAAGCATTGTAAATGTCATCATCAGTAAAATCATTGGAAAGTACAAAAACTATTAACCTGTCCAGAACTGTGCATGAAACGCTTTTTTGAGGTTGTCTGATTCTGAAAATGCATGTTGTAATGTTTCAGTGAACAAAGTAATAAAAATACACAAAAACACTAAACGACGTCAGAACTGTGCATTAAACGCTATTTAAAGCTTGTCTGATGCTTTTCTAAGTTTGTCTAATGATGAAAAAACCATTGTAAATGACATTTTTAATAATTGAAATGGATTGGACAAAAACAATTAAAACGCTCCAGAACTGTGCATGAAACGCTTTTTTGAGGTGGTATGATTCTGAAAATGAACGTTGTAATGTTACAATAAACAAAGTAATAAAATTAAACAAAGACACTAAAACCACTCAGGAACTGTGCTAAACACTTGGCTGGCTAACTTATTTGGGCTTGGCTGACGCTATTCAATGTCACTATCAACAAATTATAAGAAATGTTCATAAACACTGAAACATTCCAGCACTGTGCCAATCGGTTTGTCTGACGCTTAAACTGCTCTTTTTAATGTCACTATCATCAAAGTAAAAGGAATAACTAAGGAAACAGTGAAATACCACAGATTTAAATTGTATAAACTTGTGTGATACTGAAACGCATTCAATTACAATATCATCAACGTAATAGGACGGGGAATAGATTCTGAAACACTACAGAACTGAGCTAAAGGAGATTCGTTAAGCTTTTTGTGAAGTCACTTTTAACAAAGTATTAGACATGTAGAACAAACACTAACTCCAAAACTTTGTTTTCAAGCACTTCTTTGAGCTTGTCTGATACTGAAATGCATTTTGATATGTCCCAATGAACGACAAACTCAGAATGTTCAAAAACAGTAAAACACACCAGAACCATGCTGAAACGGCTTTTCTAAGCTTGTCTGATGATGAAAAAAGCATTGTAATAGTCATCATCAGTAAAGTCATTGGAAAGTACATAAACTATTAACCTGTCCAGAACTGTGCATGAAACGCTTTTTTGAGGTTGTCTGATTCTGAAAATGCATGTTGTAATGTTTCATTGAACAAAGTAATAAAAATATACAAAAACACTAAACCACAACAGAACTGTGCAATAAACGGTATTTAAAGCTTGTTTCATGCTTTTCTGAATTTGTCTGATGATGGAAAAAAGCATTGTAAATGACATTTTTAATAATTTAAATGGATTGTACAAAAACAATTAAAACTCTCCAGAACTGTGCATGAAACGCTTTATTCAGGTGGTATGATTCTAAAAAAAGAACGTTGTAATGTTACAATGAACAAAGTAATAAAAACATACAAATACACTAAACCTAGACAGAACTGTGTATTAAACGTTTAAAAGCGCTTAACTGCTTCTTTTCTAAATTTGACTGATGCTGACAAAAGCATTGTAGATTTCATCATCAGTAAAGTCCTTGGAAAGTACAAAAACTATTAACCTGTCCAGAACTGTGCATGAAACGCTTTTTTGAGGTTGTCTGATTCTGAAAATGCATGTTGTAATGTTTCATTGAACAAAGTAATAAAAATATACAAAAACACTAAACCACGTCAGAACTGTGCATTAAACGGTATTTAAAGCTTGTCTGATGCTTTTCTGAGTTTGTCTAATGATAAAAAAAACATTGTAAATGACATTTTTAATATTTGAAATGGATTGGACAAGAACAATTAAAACTCTCCAGAACTGTGCATGAAACGCTTTTTTGAGGTTGTCTGATTCTGAAAATGAACGTTGTAATGTTACAATGAACAAAGTAAAAAAAGGTTGTCTGATTCTTAAAATGCATGTTGTAATGTTTCAATGAACAAAGTAATAAAAATTTACAAATACACAAAACCTGGACAGAACTGTGTATTAAACGTTTAACAGAGCTTAACTGCTGCTTTTCTGAGTTTGACTGATGATGACAAAAGCATTGTAAATTTCATCATCATTAAAGTCATTGGAAAGTACAAAAACTATTAACCTGTCCAGAACTGTGCATGAATCGCTTTTTTGAGGTTGTCTGATTCTGAAAATGCATGTTGTAATGTTTTATTGAACAAAGTAATAAAATTAAACAAAGACACTAAAACCACTCAGGAACTGTGCTAAACACACTTTTTTGGGCTTGGCTGACGCTATTCAATGTCACTATCAACAAATTATAAGAAATGTTCATAAACACTGAAGCATTCCAGCACTGTGCCAATCGGTTTGTCTGACGCTGAAACTGCTCTTTTTAATGTCATTATCATCAAAGTAAAAGGAATAATTAAGGAAACAGTGAAATACCACAGAACTAAATTTTATAAACTTGTGTGATACTGAAACGCATTCAGTTACAATATCATCAACGTAATAGGAATAGATTCTGAAACACTACAGAACTGGGCTAAACGAGATTCGTTGAGCTTTTTGTGAAGTCACTTTTAACAAAGTATTAGACATGTAGAACAACCACTAACTCCAAAACTTTGTTTTCAAGCACTTCTTTGAGCTTGTCTGATACTGAAATGAATTTTGATATGTCCCAATGAACGACAAACTCAGAATGTTCAAAAACAGTAAAACACACCAGAACCATGCTAAACGGCTTTTCTGAGCTTGTCTGATGATGGTAAAAAGCATTGTAATAGTCATCATCAGTAAAGTCATTGGAAAGTACATAAACTATTAACCTGTCCAGAACTGTGCATGAAACGCTTTTTTGAGGTTGTCTGATTCTGAAAATGCATGTTGTAATGTTTCATTGAACAAAGTAATAAAAATATACAAAAACACTAAACCACAACAGAACTGTGCAATAAACGGTATTTAAAGCTTGTTTCATGCTTTTCTGAATTTGTCTGATGATGGAAAAAAGCATTGTAAATGACATTTTTAATAATTTAAATGGATTGTACAAAAACAATTAAAACTCTCCAGAACTGTGCATGAAACGCTTTATTCAGGTGGTATGATTCTAAAAAAAGAACGTTGTAATGTTACAATGAACAAAGTAATAAAAACATACAAATACACTAAACCTAGACAGAACTGTGTATTAAACGTTTAAAAGCGCTTAACTGCTTCTTTTCTAAATTTGACTGATGCTGACAAAAGCATTGTAGATTTCATCATCAGTAAAGTCCTTGGAAAGTACAAAAACTATTAACCTGTCCAGAACTGTGCATGAAACGCTTTTTTGAGGTTGTCTGATTCTGAAAATGCATGTTGTAATGTTTCATTGAACAAAGTAATAAAAATATACAAAAACACTAAACCACGTCAGAACTGTGCATTAAACGGTATTTAAAGCTTGTCTGATGCTTTTCTGAGTTTGTCTAATGATAAAAAAAACATTGTAAATGACATTTTTAATATTTGAAATGGATTGGACAAGAACAATTAAAACTCTCCAGAACTGTGCATGAAACGCTTTTTTGAGGTTGTCTGATTCTGAAAATGAACGTTGTAATGTTACAATGAACAAAGTAAAAAAAGGTTGTCTGATTCTTAAAATGCATGTTGTAATGTTTCAATGAACAAAGTAATAAAAATTTACAAATACACAAAACCTGGACAGAACTGTGTATTAAACGTTTAACAGAGCTTAACTGCTGCTTTTCTGAGTTTGACTGATGATGACAAAAGCATTGTAAATTTCATCATCATTAAAGTCATTGGAAAGTACAAAAACTATTAACCTGTCCAGAACTGTGCATGAATCGCTTTTTTGAGGTTGTCTGATTCTGAAAATGCATGTTGTAATGTTTTATTGAACAAAGTAATAAAATTAAACAAAGACACTAAAACCACTCAGGAACTGTGCTAAACACACTTTTTTGGGCTTGGCTGACGCTATTCAATGTCACTATCAACAAATTATAAGAAATGTTCATAAACACTGAAGCATTCCAGCACTGTGCCAATCGGTTTGTCTGACGCTGAAACTGCTCTTTTTAATGTCATTATCATCAAAGTAAAAGGAATAATTAAGGAAACAGTGAAATACCACAGAACTAAATTTTATAAACTTGTGTGATACTGAAACGCATTCAGTTACAATATCATCAACGTAATAGGAATAGATTCTGAAACACTACAGAACTGGGCTAAACGAGATTCGTTGAGCTTTTTGTGAAGTCACTTTTAACAAAGTATTAGACATGTAGAACAACCACTAACTCCAAAACTTTGTTTTCAAGCACTTCTTTGAGCTTGTCTGATACTGAAATGAATTTTGATATGTCCCAATGAACGACAAACTCAGAATGTTCAAAAACAGTAAAACACACCAGAACCATGCTAAACGGCTTTTCTGAGCTTGTCTGATGATGGTAAAAAGCATTGTAATAGTCATCATATCAGTAAAGTCATTGGAAAGTACATAAACTATTAACCTGTCCAGAACTGTGCATGAAACGCTTTTTTGAGGTTGTCTGATTCTGAAAATGCATGTTGTAATGTTTCATTGAACAAAGTAATAAAAATATACAAAAACACTAAACCACAACAGAACTGTGCAATAAACGGTATTTAAAGCTTGTTTCATGCTTTTCTGAATTTGTCTGATGATGAAAAAAGCATTGTAAATGACATTTTTAATAATTGTACAAAAGCAATTAAAACTCTCCAGAACTGTGCTTGAAACGCTTTTTTGAGGTGGTATGATTTTGAAAATGAACGTTGTAATGTTACAATGAACAAAGTAATAAAATTAAACAAAAACACTTAAACCACTCAGGAACTGTGTATTAAACGTTTTAAAGAGCTTGTTTGATGCTATTCTGAGTTTGTCTAATAATGAAAAAAGCATTGTAAATGACATTTTTATTAATTGAAATGGATTGGACAAGAACAATTAAAACTCTCCAGAACTGTGCATGAAACGCTTTTTTGAGGTTGTCTGATTCTGAAAATGAACGTTGTAATGTTACAATGAACAAAGTAAAAAAAGGTTGTCTGATTCTTAAAATGCATGTTGTAATGTTTCAATGAACAAAGTAATAAAAATTTACAAATACACAAAACCTGGACAGAACTGTGTATTAAACGTTTAACAGAGCTTAACTGCTGCTTTTCTGAGTTTGACTGATGATGACAAAAGCATTGTAAATTTCATCATCATTAAAGTCATTGGAAAGTACAAAAACTATTAACCTGTCCAGAACTGTGCATGAATCGCTTTTTTGAGGTTGTCTGATTCTGAAAATGCATGTTGTAATGTTTTATTGAACAAAGTAATAAAATTAAACAAAGACACTAAAACCACTCAGGAACTGTGCTAAACACACTTTTTTGGGCTTGGCTGACGCTATTCAATGTCACTATCAACAAATTATAAGAAATGTTCATAAACACTGAAACATTCCAGCACTGTGCCAATCGGTTTGTCTGACGCTGAAACTGCTCTTTTTAATGTCACTATCATCAATGTAAAAGAAATAATTAAGGAAACAGTGAAAAACTACAGAACTAAATTTTATAAGCTTGTGCCATACTGAAATGCATTTAATTACAACATCATCAACGTAATAGGAAGGGGAACAGATTCTGAAACACTACAGAACTGGGCAAATCGAAATTTGTTGAGCTTTTTGTGAAGTCACTTTTAACAAAGTATTAGACATGTAGAACAACCACTAACTCCGAAACGTTGTTTTCAAGCACTTGTTTGAGCTTGTCTGATACTGAAATGCATTTTGATATATCCCAATGAACGACAAACTCAAAATGTTCAAAAACAGTAAAACACACCAGAACCATGCTAAACGGCTTTTCTGAGCTTGTCTGATGATGGTAAAAAGCATTGTAATAGTCATCATATCAGTAAAGTCATTGGAAAGTACAAAAACTATTAACCTGTCCAGAACTGTGCATGAAACGCTTTTTTGAGGTTGTCTGATTCTGAAAATGCATGTTGTAATGTTTCATTGAACAAAGTAATAAAAATATACAAAAACACTAAACCACAACAGAACTGTGCAATAAACGGTATTTAAAGCTTGTTTCATGCTTTTCTGAATTTGTCTGATGATGAAAAAAGCATTGTAAATGACATTTTTAATAATTGTACAAAAGCAATTAAAACTCTCCAGAACTGTGCTTGAAACGCTTTTTTGAGGTGGTATGATTTTGAAAATGAACGTTGTAATGTTACAATGAACAAAGTAATAAAATTAAACAAAAACACTGAAACCACTCAGGAACTGTGTATTAAACTTTTAAAGAGCTTGTTTGATGATATTCTGAGTTTGTCTAATAATGAAAAAAGCATTGTAAATGACATTTTTATTAATTGAAATGGATTGTACATAAACAATTAAAACTCTCCAGAACTGTGTATGAAACGCTTTTTTGAGGTTGTATGCTTCTGAAAATGAACGTTGTAATGTTTCAGTGAACAAAGTAATACAAAAACACTTATACCACTCAGGAATTGTGTATTAAACGTTTTAAAGAACTTGTCTACTGCTTTTCTGAGTTTGACTGATGATGAAAAAAGCCATGGTAATTTCATCATCAGTAAAGTTATTGGAATGTACTTTTTGTATTAACCTCTCCAGAAACGTGCATGAATCGCGTTTTTGAGGATGTCTGACTCTTAAAATGCATGTTGTAATGTTCCAATGGACCAAGTAATAAAAATATACAAATACACTAAACCACGACAGAACTGTGCATTAAACGGTATTTAAAGCTTGTTTCATGCTTTTCTGAATTTGATGATGAAAAAAGCATTGTAAATGTCATCATCAGTAAAATCATTGGAAAGTACAAAAACTATTAACCTGTCCAGAACTGTGCATGAAACGCTTTTTTGAGGTTGTCTGATTCTGAAAATGCATGTTGTAATGTTTCAGTGAACAAAGTAATAAAAATACACAAAAACACTAAACGACGTCAGAACTGTGCATTAAACGCTATTTAAAGCTTGTCTGATGCTTTTCTAAGTTTGTCTAATGATGAAAAAACCATTGTAAATGACATTTTTAATAATTGAAATGGATTGGACAAAGACAATTAAAACGCTCCAGAACTGTGCATGAAACGCTTTTTTGAGGTGGTATGATTCTGAAAATGAACGTTGTAATGTTACAATAAACAAAGTAATAAAATTAAACAAAGACACTAAAACCACTCAGGAACTGTGCTAAACACTTGGCTGGCTAACTTATTTGGGCTTGGCTGACGCTATTCAATGTCACTATCAACAAATTATAAGAAATGTTCATAAACACTGAAACATTCCAGCACTGTGCCAATCGGTTTGTCTGACGCTTAAACTGCTCTTTTTAATGTCACTATCATCAAAGTAAAAGGAATAACTAAGGAAACAGTGAAATACCACAGATTTAAATTGTATAAACTTGTGTGATACTGAAACGCATTCAATTACAATATCATCAACGTAATAGGACGGGGAATAGATTCTGAAACACTACAGAACTGAGCTAAAGGAGATTCGTTAAGCTTTTTGTGAAGTCACTTTTAACAAAGTATTAGACATGTAGAACAAACACTAACTCCAAAACTTTGTTTTCAAGCACTTCTTTGAGCTTGTCTGATACTGAAATGCATTTTGATATGTCCCAATGAACGACAAACTCAGAATGTTCAAAAACAGTAAAACACACCAGAACCATGCTGAAACGGCTTTTCTAAGCTTGTCTGATGATGAAAAAAGCATTGTAATAGTCATCATCAGTAAAGTCATTGGAAAGTACAAAAACTATTAACCTGTCCAGAACTGTGCATGAAACGCTTTTTTGAGGTTGTCTGATTCTGAAAATGCATGTTGTAATGTTTCATTGAACAAAGTAATAAAAATATACAAAAACACTAAACCACAACAGAACTGTGCAATAAACGGTATTTAAAGCTTGTTTCATGCTTTTCTGAATTTGTCTGATGTTGAAAAAAGCATTGTAAATGACATTTTTAATAATTGAAATGGATTGTACAAAAACAATTAAAACTCTCCAAAACTGTGCATGAAACGCTTTATTCAGGTGGTATGATTCTAAAAAAAGAACGTTGTAATGTTACAATGAACAAAGTAATAAAATTAAACAAAAACACTTAAATCACTCCGGAACTGTTTATTAAACGTTTTAAAAAGCTTGTCTACTGCTTTTCTGAGTTTGACTGATGGTGAAAAAAGCATTGTTAATTTCATCATCAGTAAAGTCATTGGAATGTACAAAAAGTATTAACCTCTCCAGAACCGTGCATAAAGCGCTTTAATTGAGGATGTCTGATTCTTAAAAAGCATGTTGTAATGTTTCAATGAACAAAGTAATAAAAATATACAATAACACTAAACCACGTCAGAACTGTGCATTAAACGGTATTTAAAGCTTGTTTCATGCTTTTCTGAATTTGTCTGATGATGAAAAAAGCATTGTAAATGACATTTTTAATAATTGTACAAAAGCAATTAAAACTCTCCAGAACTGTGCTTGAAAAGCTTTTTTGAGGTGGTATGATTTTGAAAATGAACGTTGTAATGTTACAATGAACAAAGTAATAAAATTAAACAAAAACACTTAAACCACTCAGGAACTGTGTATTAAACGTTTTAAAGAGCTTGTTTGATGCTATTCTGAGTTTGTCTAATAATGAAAAAAGCATTGTAAATGACATTTTTATTAATTGAAATGGATTGTACATAAACAATTAAAACTCTCCAGAACTGTGCATGAAACGCTTTTTTGAGGTTGTATGCTTCTGAAAATGAACGTTGTAATGTTTCAGTGAACAAAGTAATACAATTATACAAAAACACTTATACCACTCAGGAATTGTGTATTAAACGTTTTAAAGAACTTGTCTACTGCTTTTCTGAGTTTGACTAATGATGAAAAAAGCCATGGTAATTTCATCATCAGTAAAGTTATTGGAATGTACTTTTTGTATTAACCTCTCCAGAAACGTGCATGAATCGCGTTTTTGAGGATGTCTGACTCTTAAAATGCATGTTGTAATGTTCCAATGGACCAAGTAATAAAAATATACAAATACACTAAACCACGACAGAACTGTGCATTAAACGGTATTTAAAGCTTGTTTCATGCTTTTCTGAATTTGTCTGATGATGAAAAAAGCATTGTAAATGTCATCATCAGTAAAATCATTGGAAAGTACAAAAACTATTAACCTGTCCAGAACTGTGCATGAAACGCTTTTTTGAGGTTGTCTGATTCTGAAAATGCATGTTGTAATGTTTCAGTGAACAAAGTAATAAAAATACACAAAAACACTAAACGACGTCAGAACTGTGCATTAAACGCTATTTAAAGCTTGTCTGATGCTTTTCTAAGTTTGTCTAATGATGAAAAAACCATTGTAAATGACATTTTTAATAATTGAAATGGATTGGACAAAAACAATTAAAACGCTCCAGAACTGTGCATGAAACGCTTTTTTGAGGTGGTATGATTCTGAAAATGAACGTTGTAATGTTACAATAAACAAAGTAATAAAATTAAACAAAGACACTAAAACCACTCAGGAACTGTGCTAAACACTTGGCTGGCTAACTTATTTGGGCTTGGCTGACGCTATTCAATGTCACTATCAACAAATTATAAGAAATGTTCATAAACACTGAAACATTCCAGCACTGTGCCAATCGGTTTGTCTGACGCTTAAACTGCTCTTTTTAATGTCACTATCATCAAAGTAAAAGGAATAACTAAGGAAACAGTGAAATACCACAGATTTAAATTGTATAAACTTGTGTGATACTGAAACGCATTCAATTACAATATCATCAACGTAATAGGACGGGGAATAGATTCTGAAACACTACAGAACTGAGCTAAAGGAGATTCGTTAAGCTTTTTGTGAAGTCACTTTTAACAAAGTATTAGACATGTAGAACAACCACTAACTCCAAAACTTTGTTTTCAAGCACTTCTTTAAGCTTGTCTGATACTGAAATGCATTTTGATATGTCCCAATGAACGACAAACTCAGAATGTTCAAAAACAGTAAAACACACCAGAACCATGCTGAAACGGCTTTTCTGAGCTTGTCTGATGATGAAAAAAGCATTGTAATAGTCATCATCAGTAAAGTCATTGGAAAGTACATAAACTATTAACCTGTCCAGAACTGTGCATGAAACGCTTTTTTGAGGTTGTCTGATTCTGAAAATGCATGTTGTAATGTTTCATTGAACAAAGTAATAAAAATATACAAAAACACTAAACCACAACAGAACTGTGCAATAAACGGTATTTAAAGCTTGTTTCATGCTTTTCTGAATTTGTCTGATGATGAAAAAAGCATTGTAATAGTCATCATATCAGTAAAGTCATTGGAAAGTACAAAAACTATTAACCTGTCCAGAACTGTGCATGAAACGCTTTTTTGAGGTTGTCTGATTCTGAAAATGCATGTTGTAATGTTTCATTGAACAAAGTAATAAAAATATACAAAAACACTAAACCACAACAGAACTGTGCAATAAACGGTATTTAAAGCTTGTTTCATGCTTTTCTGAATTTGTCTGATGATGAAAAAAGCATTGTAAATGACATTTTTAATAATTGTACAAAAGCAATTAAAACTCTCCAGAACTGTGCTTGAAACGCTTTTTTGAGGTGGTATGATTTTGAAAATGAACGTTGTAATGTTACAATGAACAAAGTAATAAAATTAAACAAAAACACTTAAACCACTCAGGAACTGTGTATTAAACGTTTTAAAGAGCTTGTTTGATGCTATTCTGAGTTTGTCTAATAATGAAAAAAGCATTGTAAATGACATTTTTATTAATTGAAATGGATTGTACATAAACAATTAAAACTCTCCAGAACTGTGCATGAAACGCTTTTTTGAGGTTGTATGCTTCTGAAAATGAACGTTGTAATGTTTCAGTGAACAAAGTAATACAATTATACAAAAACACTTATACCACTCAGGAATTGTGTATTAAACGTTTTAAAGAACTTGTCTACTGCTTTTCTGAGTTTGACTGATGAAAAAAGCATTGTAAATGACATTTTTAATAATTGAAATGGATTGTACAAAAACAATTAAAACTCTCCAGAACTGTACAACGCTTTATTCAGGTGGTATGATTCTAAAAAAAGAACGTTGTAATGTTACAATGAACAAAGTAATAAAAACATACAAATACACTAAACCTAGACAGAACTGAGTATTAAACGTTTAAAAGCGCTTAACTGCTTCTTTTCTAAATTTGACTGATGCTGACAAAAGCATTGTAGATTTCATCATATCAGTAAAGTCATTGGAAAGTACAAAAACTATTAACCTGTCCAGAACTGTGCATGAAACGCTTTTTTGAGGTTGTCTGATTCTGAAAATGCATGTTGTAATGTTTCATTGAACAAAGTAATAAAAATATACAAAAACACTAAACCACGTCAGAACTATGCATTAAACGCTATTTAAAGCTTGTCTGATGCTTTTCTGAGTTTGTCCAATGATGAAAAAAGCATTGTAAATGACATTTTTAATAATTGAAATGGATTGGACAAGAACAATTAAAACTCTCCAGAACTGTGCATGAAACGCTTTTTTGAGGTTGTCTGATTCTGAAAATGCATGTTGTAATGTTTTTTTGAACAAAGTAATAAAATTAAACAAAGACACTAAAACCACTCAGGAACTGTGCTAAACACACTTTTTTGGGCTTGGCTGACGCTATTCAATGTCACTATCAACAAATTATAAGAAATGTTCATAAACACTGAAACATTCCAGCACTGTGCCAATCGGTTTGTCTGACGCTGAAACTGCTCTTTTTAATGTCACTATCATCAAAGTAAAAGGAATAATTAAGGAAACAGTGAAATACCACAGAACTAAATTTTTTAAACTTGTGTGATACTGAAACGCATTCAGTTACAATATCATCAACGTAATAGAAAGGGGAATAGATTCTGAAACACTACAGAACTGGGCTAAACGAGATTCGTTGAGCTTTTTGTGAAGTCACTTTTAACAAAGTATTAGACATGTAGAACAACCACTAACTCCAAAACTTTGTTTTCAAGCACTTCTTTGAGCTTGTCTGATACTGAAATGAATTTTGATATGTCCCAATGAACGACAAACTCAGAATGTTCAAAAACAGTAAAACACACCAGAACCATGCTGAATCGGCTTTTCTGAGCTTGTCTGATGATGAAAAAAGCATTGTAATAGTCATCATCAGTAAAGTCATTGGAAAGTACATAAACTATTAACCTGTCCAGAACTGTGCATGAAACGCTTTTTTGAGGTTGTCTGATTCTGAAAATGCATGTTGTAATGTTTCATTGAACAAAGTAATAAAAATATACAAAAACACTAAACCACAACAGAACTGTGCAATAAACGGTATTTAAAGCTTGTTTCATGCTTTTCTGAATTTGTCTGATGATGAAAAAAGCATTGTAAATGACATTTTTAATAATTGTACAAAAGCAATTAAAACTCTCCAGAACTGTGCTTGAAACGCTTTTTTGAGGTGGTATGATTTTGAAAAAGAACGTTGTAATGTTTCAGTGAACAAAGTAATACAATTATACAAAAACACTTATACCACTCAGGAATTGTGTATTAAACGTTTTAAAGAACTTGTCTACTGCTTTTCTGAGTTTGACTGATGATGAAAAAAGCCATGGTATCATCAGTAAAGTTATTGGAATGTACTTTTTGTATTAACCTCTCCAGAAACATGCATGAATCGCGTTTTTGAGGATGTCTGACTCTTAAAATGCATGTTGTAATGTTCCAATGGACCAAGTAATAAAAATATACAAATACACTAAACCACGACAGAACTGTGCATTAAACGGTATTTAAAGCTTGTTTCATGCTTTTCTGAATTTGATGATGAAAAAAGCATTGTAAATGTCATCATCAGTAAAATCATTGGAAAGTACAAAAACTATTAACCTGTCCAGAACTGTGCATGAAACGCTTTTTTGAGGTTGTCTGATTCTGAAAATGCATGTTGTAATGTTTCAGTGAACAAAGTAATAAAAAAAAACAAAAAACACTAAACGACGTCAGAACTGTGCATTAAACGCTATTTAAAGCTTGTCTGATGCTTTTCTAAGTTTGTCTAATGATGAAAAAACCATTGTAAATGACATTTTTAATAATTGAAATGGATTGGACAAAAACAATTAAAACGCTCCAGAACTGTGCATGAAACGCTTTTTTGAGGTGGTATGATTCTGAAAATGAACGTTGTAATGTTACAATAAACAAACTAATAAAATTAAACAAAGACACTAAAACCACTCAGGAACTGTGCTAAACACTTGGCTGGCTAACTTATTTGGGCTTGGCTGACGCTATTCAATGTCACTATCAACAAATTATAAGAAATGTTCATAAACACTGAAACATTCCAGCACTGTGCCAATCGGTTTGTCTGACGCTTAAACTGCTCTTTTTAATGTCACTATCATCAAAGTAAAAGGAATAACTAAGGAAACAGTGAAATACCACAGATTTAAATTGTATAAACTTGTGTGATACTGAAACGCATTCAATTACAATATCATCAACGTAATAGGACGGGGAATAGATTCTGAAACACTACAGAACTGAGCTAAAGGAGATTCGTTAAGCTTTTTGTGAAGTCACTTTTAACAAAGTATTAGACATGTAGAACAAACACTAACTCCAAAACTTTGTTTTCAAGCACTTCTTTGAGCTTGTCTGATACTGAAATGCATTTTGATATGTCCCAATGAACGACAAACTCAGAATGTTCAAAAACAGTAAAACACACCAGAACCATGCTGAAACGGCTTTTCTAAGCTTGTCTGATGATGAAAAAAGCATTGTAATAGTCATCATCAGTAAAGTCATTGGAAAGTACAAAAACTATTAACCTGTCCAGAACTGTGCATGAAACGCTTTTTTGAGGTTGTCTGATTCTGAAAATGCATGTTGTAATGTTTCATTGAACAAAGTAATAAAAATATACAAAAACACTAAACCACAACAGAACTGTGCAATAAACGGTATTTAAAGCTTGTTTCATGCTTTTCTGAATTAGTCTGATGATGAAAAAAGCATTGTAAATGACATTTTTAATAATTGAAATGGAATGTACAAAAACAATTAAAACTCTCCAAAACTGTGCATGAAACGCTTTATTCAGGTGGTATGATTCTAAAAAAAGAACGTTGTAATGTTACAATGAACAAAGTAATAAATTTAAACAAAAACACTTAAATCACTCCGGAACTGTTTATTAAACGTTTTAAAAAGCTTGTCTACTGCTTTTCTGAGTTTGACTGATGGTGAAAAAAGCATTGTTAATTTCATCATCAGTAAAGTCATTGGAAAGTACAAAAACTATTAACCTGTCCAGAACTGTGCATGAAACGCTTTTTTGAGGTTGTCTGATTCTGAAAATGCATGTTGTAATGTTTCAGTGAACAAAGTAATAAAAATACACAAAAACACTAAACGACGTCAGAACTGTGCATTAAATGCTATTTAAAGCTTGTCTGATGCTTTTCTAAGTTTGTCTAATGATGAAAAAACCATTGTAAATGACATTTTTAATAATTGAAATGGATTGGACAAAAACAATTAAAACGCTCAAGAACTGTGCATGAAACGCTTTTTTGAGGTGGTATGATTCTGAAAATGAACGTTGTAATGTTACAATAAACAAACTAATAAAATTAAACAAAGACACTAAAACCACTCAGGAACTGTGCTAAACACTTGGCTGGCTAACTTATTTGGGCTTGGCTGACGCTATTCAATGTCACTATCAACAAATTATAAGAAATGTTCATAAACACTGAAACATTCCAGCACTGTGCCAATCGGTTTGTCTGACGCTTAAACTGCTCTTTTTAATGTCACTATCATCAAAGTAAAAGGAATAACTAAGGAAACAGTGAAATACCACAGATTTAAATTGTATAAACTTGTGTGATACTGAAACGCATTCAATTACAATATCATCAACGTAATAGGACGGGGAATAGATTCTGAAACACTACAGAACTGAGCTAAAGGAGATTCGTTAAGCTTTTTGTGAAGTCACTTTTAACAAAGTATTAGACATGTAGAACAAACACTAACTCCAAAACTTTGTTTTCAAGCACTTCTTTGAGCTTGTCTGATACTGAAATGCATTTTGATATGTCCCAATGAACGACAAACTCAGAATGTTCAAAAACAGTAAAACACACCAGAACCATGCTGAAACGGCTTTTCTAAGCTTGTCTGATGATGAAAAAAGCATTGTAATAGTCATCATCAGTAAAGTCATTGGAAAGTACAAAAACTATTAACCTGTCCAGAACTGTGCATGAAACGCTTTTTTGAGGTTGTCTGATTCTGAAAATGCATGTTGTAATGTTTCATTGAACAAAGTAATAAAAATATACAAAAACACTAAACCACAACAGAACTGTGCAATAAACGGTATTTAAAGCTTGTTTCATGCTTTTCTGAATTTGTCTGATGATGAAAAAAGCATTGTAAATGACATTTTTAATAATTGAAATGGATTGTACAAAAAGAATTAAAACTCTCCAAAACTGTGCATGAAACGCTTTATTCAGGTGGTATGATTCTAAAAAAAGAACGTTGTAATGTTACAATGAACAAAGTAATAAAATTAAACAAAAACACTTAAATCACTCCGGAACTGTTTATTAAACGTTTTAAAAAGCTTGTCTACTGCTTTTCTGAGTTTGACTGATGGTGAAAAAAGCATTGTTAATTTCATCATCAGTAAAGTCATTGGAATGTACAAAAAGTATTAACCTCTCCAGAACCGTGCATAAAGCGATTTAATTGAGGATGTCTGATTCTTAAAAAGCATGTTGTAATGTTTCAATGAACAAAGTAATAAAAATATACAATAACACTAAACCACGTCAGAACTGTGCATTAAACGGTATTTAAAGCTTGTTTCATGCTTTTCTGAATTTGTCTGATGATGAAAAAAGCATTGTAAATGACATTTTTAATAATTGTACAAAAGCAATTAAAACTCTCCAGAACTGTGCTTGAAACGCTTTTTTGAGGTGGTATGATTTTGAAAATGAACGTTGTAATGTTACAATGAACAAAGTAATAAAATTAAACAAAAACACTTAAACCACTCAGGAACTGTGTATTAAACGTTTTAAAGAGCTTGTTTGATGCTATTCTGAGTTTGTCTAATAATGAAAAAAGCATTGTAAATGACATTTTTATTAATTGAAATGGATTGTACATAAACAATTAAAACTCTCCAGAACTGTGCATGAAACGCTTTTTTGAGGTTGTATGCTTCTGAAAATGAACGTTGTAATGTTTCAGTGAACAAAGTAATACAATTATACAAAAACACTTATACCACTCAGGAATTGTGTATTAAACGTTTTAAAGAACTTGTCTACTGCTTTTCTGAGTTTGACTGATGATGAAAAAAGCCATGGTAATTTCATCATCAGTAAAGTTATTGGAATGTACTTTTTGTATTAACCTCTCCAGAAACGTGCATGAATCGCGTTTTTGAGGATGTCTGACTCTTAAAATGCATGTTGTAATGTTCCAATGGACAAAGTAATAAAAATATACAAATACACTAAACCACGACAGAACTGTGCATTAAACGGTATTTAAAGCTTGTTTCATGCTTTTCTGAATTTGATGATGAAAAAAGCATTGTAATAGTCATCATCAGTAAAATCATTGGAAAGTACAAAAACTATTAACCTGTCCAGAACTGTGCATGAAACGCTTTTTTGAGGTTGTCTGATTCTGAAAATGCATGTTGTAATGTTTCATTGAACAAAGTAATAAAAATATACAAAAACACTAAACCACAACAGAACTGTGCAATAAACGGTATTTAAAGCTTGTTTCATGCTTTTCTGAATTTGTCTGATGATGAAAAAAGCATTGTAAATGACATTTTTAATAATTGAAATGGATTGTACAAAAAGAATTAAAACTCTCCAAAACTGTGCATGAAACGCTTTATTCAGGTGGTATGATTCTAAAAAAAGAACGTTGTAATGTTACAATGAACAAAGTAATAAAATTAAACAAAAACACTTAAATCACTCCGGAACTGTTTATTAAACGTTTTAAAAAGCTTGTCTACTGCTTTTCTGAGTTTGACTGATGGTGAAAAAAGCATTGTTAATTTCATCATCAGTAAAGTCATTGGAATGTACAAAAAGTATTAACCTCTCCAGAACCGTGCATAAAGCGATTTAATTGAGGATGTCTGATTCTTAAAAAGCATGTTGTAATGTTTCAATGAACAAAGTAATAAAAATATACAATAACACTAAACCACGTCAGAACTGTGCATTAAACGGTATTTAAAGCTTGTTTCATGCTTTTCTGAATTTGTCTGATGATGAAAAAAGCATTGTAAATGACATTTTTAATAATTGTACAAAAGCAATTAAAACTCTCCAGAACTGTGCTTGAAACGCTTTTTTGAGGTGGTATGATTTTGAAAATGAACGTTGTAATGTTACAATGAACAAAGTAATAAAATTAAACAAAAACACTTAAACCACTCAGGAACTGTGTATTAAACGTTTTAAAGAGCTTGTTTGATGCTATTCTGAGTTTGTCTAATAATGAAAAAAGCATTGTAAATGACATTTTTATTAATTGAAATGGATTGTACATAAACAATTAAAACTCTCCAGAACTGTGCATGAAACGCTTTTTTGAGGTTGTATGCTTCTGAAAATGAACGTTGTAATGTTTCAGTGAACAAAGTAATACAATTATACAAAAACACTTATACCACTCAGGAATTGTGTATTAAACGTTTTAAAGAACTTGTCTACTGCTTTTCTGAGTTTGACTGATGATGAAAAAAGCCATGGTAATTTCATCATCAGTAAAGTTATTGGAATGTACTTTTTGTATTAACCTCTCCAGAAACGTGCATAAATCGCGTTTTTGAGGATGTCTGACTCTTAAAATGCATGTTGTAATGTTCCAATGGACAAAGTAATAAAAATATACAAATACACTAAACCACGACAGAACTGTGCATTAAACGGTATTTAAAGCTTGTTTCATGCTTTTCTGAATTTGATGATGAAAAAAGCATTGTAAATGTCATCATCAGTAAAATCATTGGAAAGTACAAAAACTATTAACCTGTCCAGAACTGTGCATGAAACGCTTTTTTGAGGTTGACTGATTCTGAAAATGCATGTTGTAATGTTTCAGTGAACAAAGTAATAAAAATATACAAAAACACTAAACGACGTCAGAACTGTGCATTAAACGCTATTTAAAGCTTGTCTGATGCTTTTCTAAGTTTGTCTAATGATGAAAAAACCATTGTAAATGACATTTTTAATAATTGAAATGGATTGGACAAAAACAATTAAAACGCTCCAGAACTGTGCATGAAACGCTTTTTTGAGGTGGTATGATTCTGAAAATGAACGTTGTAATGTTACAATAAACAAACTAATAAAATTAAACAAAGACACTAAAAACACTCAGGAACTGTGCTAAACACACTTATTTGGGCTTGGCTGACGCTATTCAATGTCACTATCAACAAATTATAAGAAATGTTCATAAACACTGAAACATTCCAGCACTGTGCCAATCGGTTTGTCTGACGCTTAAACTGCTCTTTTTAATGTCACTTTCATCAAAGTAAAAGGAATAACTAAGGAAACAGTGAAATACCACAGATTTAAATTGTATAAACTTGTGTGATACTGAAACGCATTCAATTACAATATCATCAACGTAATAGGACGGGGAATAGATTCTGAAACACTACAGAACTGAGCTAAACGAGATTCGTTAAGCTTTTTGTGAAGTCACTTTTAACAAAGTATTAGACATGTAGAACAAACACTAACTCCAAAACTTTGTTTTCAAGCACTTCTTTAAGCTTGTCTGATACTGAAATGCATTTTGATATGTCCCAATGAACGACAAACTCAGAATGTTCAAAAACAGTAAAACACACCAGAACCATGCTGAAACGGCTTTTCTGAGCTTGTCTGATGATGAAAAAAGCATTGTAATAGTCATCATCAGTAAAGTCATTGGAAAGTACAAAAACTATTAACCTGTCCAGAACTGTGCATGAAACGCTTTTTTGAGGTTGTCTGATTCTGAAAATGCATGTTGTAATGTTTCATTGAACAAAGTAATAAAAATATACAAAAACACTAAACCACAACAGAACTGTGCATTAAACGGTATTTAAAGCTTGTTTCATGCTTTTCTGAATTTGTCTGATGATGAAAAAAGCATTGTAAATGTCATCATCAGTAAAGTCATTGGAAAGTATAAAAACTATTAACCTGTCCAGAACTGTGCATGAAACGCTTTTTTGAGGTTCTCTGATTCTGAAAATGCATGTTGTAATGTTTCATGTAACAAAATAATAAAAATATACAAAAACGCTAAACCACAACAGAACTGTGCATTAAACGGTATTAAACGCTTGTCTGATGCTTTTCTAAATTTGTCTAATGATGAAAAAAGCACTGTAAATGACATTTTTAATAATTGAAATGGATTGAACAAAAACAATTAAAACGCTCCAGAACTGTGCATGAAACGCTTTTTTGAGGTGGTATGATTCTGAAAATGAACGTTGTAATGTTACAATAAACAAAGTAATAAAATTAAACAAAGACACTAAAACCACTCAGGAACTGTGCTAAACACACTGATTTGGGCTTGGCTTACGCTATTCAATTTCACTATCACATTGTCTGACACTTAAACTGCTCTTTTTAATGTCACTATCATCAAAGTAAAAGGAATAACTAAGGAAACAGTTAAATACCACAGACTTAAATTGTATAAACTTGTGTGATACTGAAACGCATTCAATTACAATATCATCAACGTAATAGGACGGGGAATAGATTCTGAAACACTACCGAACTGAGCTAAACGAGATTCGTTAAGCTTTTTGTGAAGTCACTTTTAACAAAGTATTAGACATGTAGAACAAACACTAACTCCAAAACTTTGTTTTCAAGCACTTCTTTGAGCTTGTCTGATACTGAAATGCATTTTGATATGTCCCAATGAACGACAAACTCAGAATGTTCAAAAACAGTAAAACACACCAGAACCATGCTGAAACGGCTTTTCTGAGCTTGTCTGATGATGAAAAAAGCATTGTAATAGTCATCATCAGTAAAGTCATTGGAAAGTACAAAAACTATTAACCTGTCCAGAACTGTGCATGAAACGCTTTTTTGAGGTTGTTTGATTCTGAAAATGCATGTTGTAATGTTTCAATGAACAAAGTAATACAAATAAACAAATACACTAAACCACGACAGAACTGTGAATTAAACGTTTAAAAGAGCTTAACTGCTGCTTTTCTGAGTTTGACTGATGATGACAAAAGCATTGTAGATTTCATCATCAGTAAAGTCATTGGAAAATACAAAAACAATTAACCTCTCCAGAACTGTGCGTAAAACGCATTTTTGAGGTTGTCTGATTCTGAAAATGCACGTTGTAATGTTTCAATGAACAAAGTGATAAAATTAAACCAAGACACTAAAACCACTCAGGAACTGTGCTAAACACACTGATTTGGGCTTGGCTTACGCTATTCAATGTCACTATCAACAAATTATAAGAAATGTTCATAAACACTGAAAGATTCCAGCACTGTGCCAATCGGTTTGTCTGACGCTGAAACTGCTCTTTATAATGTCACTATCATTAAAGTAAAAGGAATAATTAAGGAAACAGTGAAATACCACAGAACTAATTTTTATAAGCTTGTGCCATACTGAAATGCATTCAATTACAATATCATCAACGTAATAGGAAGGGGAACAGATTCTGAAACACTACAGAACTGGGCAAAACGAAATTTGTTGAGCTTTTTGTGAAGTCACTTTTAACAAAGTATTAGACATGTAGAACAACCACTAACTCCGAAACGTTGTTTTCAAGCACTTGTTTGAGCTTGTCTGATACTGAAATGCATTTTGATATATCCCAATGAACGACAAACTCAAAATTTTCAAAAACAGTAAAACACACCAGTACCATGCTAAACGGCTTTTCTGAGCTTGTCTGATGATGGTAAAAAGCATTGTAATAGTCATCATATCAGTAAAGTCATTGGAAAGTACAAAAACTATTAACCTGTCCAGAACTGTGCATGAAACGCTTTTTTGAGATTGCCTGATTCTAAAAATGCATGTTGTAATGTTTCAGTGAACAAAGTAATAAAATATACAAAAACACTAAACCAAGTCAGAACTGTGCATTATATGGTATTTAAAGCTTGTTTTATGCTATTCTGAATTCGTCTGATGATGAAAAAAGCATTGTAAATGTCATCATCAGTAAAATCATTGGAAAGTACAAAAACTATTAACCTGTCCAGAACTGTGCATGAAACGCTTTTTTGAGGTTGTCTGATTCTGAAAATGCATGTTGTAATGTTTCATTTAACAAAGTAATAAAAATATACAAAAACAATAAACCACGTCAGAACTGTGCATTAAACGGTATTTAAAGCTTGTCTGATGCTTTTCTGAGTTTGTCTAATAATGACAAAAGCATTGTAAATGACATTTTTAATAATTGAAAGGGATTGGACAAAAACAATTAAAACGCTCCAGAACTATGCATGAAAGGCTTTTTTGAGGTGGTATGATTCTGAAAATGAACGTTGTAATGTTACAATAAACAAACTAATAAAATTAAACAAAGACACTAAAACCACTCAGGAACTGTGCTAAACACACTTATTTGGGCTTGGCTGACGCTATTCAATGTCACTATCAACAAATTATAAGAAATGTTCATAAACACTGAAACATTCCAGCACTTGTGCCAATCGGTTTGTCTGACGCTTAAACTGCTCTTTTTAATGTCACTATCATCAAAGTAAAAGGAATAACTAAGGAAACAGTTAAATACCACAGATTTAAATTTTATAAACTTGTGTGATACTGAAACGCATTCAATTACAATATCATCAACGTAATAGGACGGGGAATAGATTCTGAAACACTACAGAACTGAGCTAAAGGAGATTCGTTAAGCTTTTTGTGAAGTCCCTTTTAACAAAGTATTAGACATGTAGAACAAACACTAACTCCAAAACTTTGTTTTCAAGCACTTCTTTAAGCTTGTCTGATACTGAAATGCATTTTGATATGTCCCAATGAACGACAAACTCAGAATGTTCAAAAACAGTAAAACACACCAGAACCATGCTGAAACGGCTTTTCTGAGCTTGTCTGATGATGAAAAAAGCATTGTAATAGTCATCATCAGTAAAGTCATTGGAAAGTACAAAAACTATTAACCTGTCCAGAACTGTGCATGAAACGCTTTTTTGAGGTTCTCTGATTCTGAAAATGCATGTTGTAATGTTTCATGTAACAAAATAATAAAAATATACAAAAACGCTAAACCACAACAGAACTGTGCATTAAACGGTATTAAACGCTTGTCTGATGCTTTTCTAAATTTGTCTAATGATGAAAAAAGCATTGTAAATGACATTTTTAATAATTGAAATGGATTGAACAAAAACAATTAAAACGCTCCAGAACTGTGCATGAAACGCTTTTTTGAGGTGGTATGATTCTGAAAATGAACGTTGTAATGTTACAATAAACAAAGTAATAAAATTAAACAAAGACACTAAAACCACTCAGGAACTGTGCTAAACACACTGATTTGGGCTTGGCTTACGCTATTCAATTTCACTATCACATTGTCTGACACTTAAACTGCTCTTTTTAATGTCACTATCATCAAAGTAAAAGGAATAACTAAGGAAACAGTTAAATACCACAGACTTAAATTGTATAAACTTGTGTGATACTGAAACGCATTCAATTACAATATCATCAACGTAATAGGACGGGGAATAGATTCTGAAACACTACCGAACTGAGCTAAACGAGATTCGTTAAGCTTTTTGTGAAGTCACTTTTAACAAAGTATTAGACATGTAGAACAAACACTAACTCCAAAACTTTGTTTTCAAGCACTTCTTTGAGCTTGTCTGATACTGAAATGCATTTTGATATGTCCCAATGAACGACAAACTCAGAATGTTCAAAAACAGTAAAACACACCAGAACCATGCTTTTCTGAGCTTGTCTGATGATGAAAAAAGCATTGTAATAGTCATCATCAGTAAAGTCATTGGAAAGTACAAAAACTATTAACCTGTCCAGAACTGTGCATGAAACGCTTTTTTGAGGTTGTTTGATTCTGAAAATGCATGTTGTAATGTTTCAATGAACAAAGTAATACAAATAAACAAATACACTAAACCACGACAGAACTGTGAATTAAACGTTTAAAAGAGCTTAACTGCTGCTTTTCTGAGTTTGACTGATGATGACAAAAGCATTGTAGATTTCATCATCAGTAAAGTCATTGGAAAGTACAAAAACAATTAACCTCTCCAGAACTGTGCGTAAAACGCATTTTTGAGGTTGTCTGATTCTGAAAATGCACGTTGTAATGTTTCAATGAACAAAGTGATAAAATTAAACCAAGACACTAAAACCACTCAGGAACTGTGCTAAACACACTGATTTGGGCTTGGCTTACGCTATTCAATGTCACTATCAACAAATTATAAGAAATGTTCATAAACACTGAAAGATTCCAGCACTGTGCCAATCGGTTTGTCTGACGCTGAAACTGCTCTTTATAATGTCACTATCATTAAAGTAAAAGGAATAATTAAGGAAACAGTGAAATACCACAGAACTAATTTTTATAAGCTTGTGCCATACTGAAATGCATTCAATTACAATATCATCAACGTAATAGGAAGGGGAACAGATTCTGAAACACTACAGAACTGGGCAAAACGAAATTTGTTGAGCTTTTTGTGAAGTCACTTTTAACAAAGTATTAGACATGTAGAACAACCACTAACTCCGAAACGTTGTTTTCAAGCACTTGTTTGAGCTTGTCTGATACTGAAATGCATTTTGATATATCCCAATGAACGACAAACTCAAAATTTTCAAAAACAGTAAAACACACCAGTACCATGCTAAACGGCTTTTCTGAGCTTGTCTGATGATGGTAAAAAGCATTGTAATAGTCATCATATCAGTAAAGTCATTGGAAAGTACAAAAACTATTAACCTGTCCAGAACTGTGCATGAAACGCTTTTTTAAGATTGCCTGATTCTAAAAATGCATGTTGTAATGTTTCAGTGAACAAAGTAATAAAATATACAAAAACACTAAACCAAGTCAGAACTGTGCATTATATGGTATTTAAAGCTTGTTTTATGCTATTCTGAATTCGTCTGATGATGAAAAAAGCATTGTAAATGTCATCATCAGTAAAATCATTGGAAAGTACAAAAACTATTAACCTGTCCAGAACTGTGCATGAAACGCTTTTTTGAGGTTGTCTGATTCTGAAAATGCATGTTGTAATGTTTCATTTAACAAAGTAATAAAAATATACAAAAACAATAAACCACGTCAGAACTGTGCATTAAACGGTATTTAAAGCTTGTCTGATGCTTTTCTGAGTTTGTCTAATAATGACAAAAGCATTGTAAATGACATTTTTAATAATTGAAAGGGATTGGACAAAAACAATTAAAACGCTCCAGAACTATGCATGAAAGGCTTTTTTGAGGTGGTATGATTCTGAAAATGAACGTTGTAATGTTACAATAAACAAACTAATAAAATTAAACAAAGACACTAAAACCACTCAGGAACTGTGCTAAACACACTTATTTGGGCTTGGCTGACGCTATTCAATGTCACTATCAACAAATTATAAGAAATGTTCATAAACACTGAAACATTCCAGCACTTGTGCCAATCGGTTTGTCTGACGCTTAAACTGCTCTTTTTAATGTCACTATCATCAAAGTAAAAGGAATAACTAAGGAAACAGTTAAATACCACAGATTTAAATTTTATAAACTTGTGTGATACTGAAACGCATTCAATTACAATATCATCAACGTAATAGGACGGGGAATAGATTCTGAAACACTACAGAACTGAGCTAAAGGAGATTCGTTAAGCTTTTTGTGAAGTCCCTTTTAACAAAGTATTAGACATGTAGAACAAACACTAACTCCAAAACTTTGTTTTCAAGCACTTCTTTAAGCTTGTCTGATACTGAAATGCATTTTGATATGTCCCAATGAACGACAAACTCAGAATGTTCAAAAACAGTAAAACACACCAGAACCATGCTGAAACGGCTTTTCTGAGCTTGTCTGATGATGAAAAAAGCATTGTAATAGTCATCATCAGTAAAGTCATTGGAAAGTACAAAAACTATTAACCTGTCCAGAACTGTGCATGAATCGCTTTTTTGAGGTTGTCTGATTCTGAAAATGCATGTTGTAATGTTTCATTGAACAAAGTAATAAAAATATACAAAAACACTAAACCACAACAGAACTGTGCATTAAACGGTATTTAAAGCTTGTTTCATGCTTTTCTGAATTTGTCTGATGATGAAAAAAGCATTGTAAATGTCATCATCAGTAAAGTCATTGGAAAGTATAAAAACTATTAACCTGTCCAGAACTGTGCATGAAACGCTTTTTTGAGGTTCTCTGATTCTGAAAATGCATGTTGTAATGTTTCATGTAACAAAATAATAAAAATATACAAAAACGCTAAACCACAACAGAACTGTGCATTAAACGGTATTAAACGCTTGTCTGATGCTTTTCTAAATTTGTCTAATGATGAAAAAAGCATTGTAAATGACATTTTTAATAATTGAAATGGATTGTACAAAAACAATTAAAACGCTCCAGAACTGTGCATGAAACGCTTTTTTGAGGTGGTATGATTCTGAAAATGAACGTTGTAATGTTACAATAAACAAAGTAATAAAATTAAACAAAGACACTAAAACCACTCAGGAACTGTGCTAAACACACTGATTTGGGCTTGGCTTACGCTATTCAATTTCACTATCACATTGTCTGACACTTAAACTGCTCTTTTTAATGTCACTATCATCAAAGTAAAAGGAATAACTAAGGAAACAGTTAAATACCACAGACTTAAATTGTATAAACTTGTGTGATACTGAAACGCATTCAATTACAATATCATCAACGTAATAGGACGGGGAATAGATTCTGAAACACTACCGAACTGAGCTAAACGAGATTCGTTAAGCTTTTTGTGAAGTCACTTTTAACAAAGTATTAGACATGTAGAACAAACACTAACTCCAAAACTTTGTTTTCAAGCACTTCTTTGAGCTTGTCTGATACTGAAATGCATTTTGATATGTCCCAATGAACGACAAACTCAGAATGTTCAAAAACAGTAAAACACACCAGAACCATGCTGAAACGGCTTTTCTGAGCTTGTCTGATGATGAAAAAAGCATTGTAATAGTCATCATCAGTAAAGTCATTGGAAAGTACAAAAACTATTAACCTGTCCAGAACTGTGCATGAAACGCTTTTTTGAGGTTGTCTGATTCTGAAAATGCATGTTGTAATGTTTCAATGAACAAAGTAATACAAATAAACAAATACACTAAACCACGACAGAACTGTGAATTAAACGTTTAAAAGAGCTTAACTGCTGCTTTTCTGAGTTTGACTGATGATGACAAAAGCATTGTAGATTTCATCATCAGTAAAGTCATTGGAAAGTACAAAAACAATTAACCTCTCCAGAACTGTGCGTAAAACGCATTTTTGAGGTTGTCTGATTCTGAAAATGCACGTTGTAATGTTTCAATGAACAAAGTGATAAAATTAAACCAAGACACTAAACCACAACAGAACTGTGCAATAAACGGTATTTAAAGCTTGTTTCATGCTTTTCTGAATTTGTCTGATGATGAAAAAAGCATTTTAAATGACATTTTTAATAATTGAAATGGATTGTACAAAAACAATTAAAACTCTCCAAAACTGTGCATGAAACGCTTTATTCATTTGGTATGATTCTAAAAAAAGAACGTAATGTTACAATGAACAAAGTAATAAAATTAAACAAAAACACTTAAATCACTCCGGAACTGTTTATTAAACGTTTTAAAAAGCTTGTCTACTGCTTTTCTGAGTCTGACTGATGGTGAATAAAGCATTGTTAATTTCATCATCAGTAAAGTCATTGAAATGTACAAAAAGTATTAACCTCTCCAGAACCGTGCAGAAATCGCTTTTTTGAGGATGTCTGATTCTGAAAATGCATATTGTACTGTTTCAATGAACAAAGTAATAAAAATATACAAAGACACTACACCACGACAGAACTGTGCATTAAACGCTATTTTAAGCTTGTCTGATGCTTTTCTGAGTTTGGCTTATGATGAAAAAAGCATTGTAAATGACATTTTTAATAATTGAAATGGATTGTACAAAAACAATTAAAACGCTCCAGAACTGTGCATGAAGCGCTTTTTTGAGGTGGTATGATTCTGAAAATGAACGTTGTAATGTTACAATAAACAAACTAATAAAATTAAACAAAGACACTAAAAACACTCAGGAACTGTGCTAAACACACTTATTTGGGCTTGGCTGACGCTATTCAATATCACTATCAACAAATTATAAGAAATGTTCATAAACACTGAAACATTCCAGCACTGTGCCAATCGGTTTGTCTGACGCTGAAACTGCTCTTTTTAATGTCACTATCATCAATGTAAAAGGAATAATTAAGGAAACAGTGAAAAACTACAGAACTAATTTTTATAAGCTTGTGCCATACTAAAATGCATTCAATTACAATATCATCAACGTAATAGGAAGGGGAATAGATTCTGAAACACTACAGAACTGGGCAAAACGAAATTTGTTGAGCTTTTTGTGAAGTCACTTTTAACAAAGTATTAGACATGTAGAACAAACACTAACTCCAAAACTTTGTTTTCAAGCACTTCTTTGAGCTTGTCTGATACTGAAATGCATTTTGATATGTCCCAATGAACGACAAACTCAGAATGTTCAAAAACAGTCAAACACACCAGAAACCATGCTGAAACGGCTTTTCTGAGCTTGTCTGATGATGAAAAAAGCTTTGTAATAGTCATCATCAGAAAAGTCATTGGAAAGTACAAAAACAATTAAAACTCTCCAGAACTGTGCATGAAACGCTTTTTTGAGGTTGTCTGATTCTGAAAATGAACGTTGTAATGTTACAATGAACAAAGTAAAAAAAGGTTGTCTGATTCTTAAAATGCATGTTGTAATGTTTCAATGAACAAAGTAATACAAATATACAAATACACAAAACCTGGACAGAACTGTGTATTAAACGTTTAACAGAGCTTAACTGCTGCTTTTCTGAGTTTGACTGATGATGACAAAAGCATTGTAAATGTCATCATTAGTAAAGTCACTGGAAAGTACAAAAACTATTAACCTGTCCAGAACTGTGCATGAATCGCTTTTTTGAGGTTGTCTGATTCTGAAAATGCATGTTGTAATGTTTCATTGAACAAAGTAATAAAAATATACAAAAACACTAAACCACAACAGAACTGTGCAATAAACGGTATTTAAAGCTTGTTTCATGCTTTTCTGAATTTGTCTGATGATGAAAAAAGCATTGTAAATGACATTTTTAATAATTGAAATGGATTGTACAAAAACAATTAAAACTCTCCAGAACTGTGCATGAAACGCTTTATTCAGGTGGTATGATTCTAAAAAAAGAACGTTGTAATGTTACAATGAACAAAGTAATAAAATTAAACAAAAACACTTAAATCACTCCGGAACTGTTTATTAAACGTTTTAAAAAGCTTGTCTACTGCTTTTCTGAGTCTGACTGATGGTGAATAAAGCATTGTTAATTTCATCATCAGTAAAGTCATTGAAATGTACAAAAAGTATTAACCTCTCCAGAACCGTGCAGAAATCGCTTTTTTGAGGATGTCTGATTCTTAAAATGCATGTTGTAATGTTTCAATGAACAAAGTAATAAAAATATACAAATACACTACACCACGACAGAACTGTGCATTAAACGCAATTTTAAGCTTGTCTGATGCTTTTCTGAGTTTGTCTTATGATGAAAAAAGCATTGTAAATGACATTTTTAATAATTGAATTGGATTGTACAAAAACAATTAAAACTCACCAGAACTGTGCATGAAACGCTTTTTTGAGGATGTCTGATTCTGAAAATGCATGTTGTAATGTTTCAGTGAACAAAGTAATAAAAATATACAAAAACACTAAACAACGTCAGAACTGTGCATTAAACGGTATTTAAAGCTTGTTTCATGCTTTTCTGAATTTGTCTAATGATGAAAAAAGCATTGTAAATGTCATCATCAGTAAAATAATTGGAAAGTTCAAAAAGTATTAACCTCTCCAGAACCGTGCAGAAATCGCTTTTTTGAGGATGTCTGATTCTTAAAATGCATGTTGTAATGTTTCAATGAACAAAGTAATAAAAATATACAAATACACTACACCACGACAGAACTGTGCATTAAACGCTATTTTAAGCTTGTCTGATGCTTTTCTGAGTTTGTCTTATGATGAAAAAAGCATTGTAAATGACATTTTTAATAATTGAAATGGATTGTACAAAAACAATTAAAACGCTCCAGAACTGTGCATGAAACGCTTTTTTGAGGTGGTATGATTCTGAAAATGAACGTTGTAATGTTACAATAAACAAACTAATAAAATTAAACAAAGACACTTAAACCACTCAGGAACTGTGCTAAACACACTTATTTGGGCTTGGCTGACGCTATTCAATGTCACTATCAACAAATTATAAGAAATGTTCATAAACACTGAAACATTCCAGCACTGTGCCAATCGGTTTGTCTGACGCTGAAACTGCTCTTTTTAATGTCACTATCATCAATGTAAAAGGAATAATTAAGGAAACAGTGAAAAACTACAGAACTAATTTTTACAAGCTTGTGCCATACTGAAATGAATTCAATTACAATATCATCAACGTAATAGGAAGGGGAACAGATTCTGAAACACTACAGAACTGGGCAAAACGAAATTTGTTGAGCTTTTTGTGAAGTCACTTTTAACAAAGTATTAGACATGTAGAACAAACACTAACTCCAAAACTTTGTTTTCAAGCACTTCTTTGAGCTTGTCTGATACTGAAATGCATTTTGATATGTCCCAATGAACGACAAACTCAGAATGTTCAAAAACAGTCAAACACACCAGAACCATGCTGAAACGGCTTTTCTGAGCTTGTCTGATGATGAAAAAAGCTTTGTAATAGTCATCATCAGAAAAGTCATTGGAAAGTACAAAAACCATTAAAACTCTCCAGAACTGTGCATGAAACGCTTTTTTGAGGTTGTCTGATTCTGAAAATGAACGTTGTAATGTTACAATGAACAAAGTAAAAAAGGTTGTCTGATTCTTAAAATGCATGTTGTAATGTTTCAATGAACAAAGTAATAAAAATATACAAATACACAAAACCTGGACAGAACTGTGTATTAAACGTTTAACAGAGCTTAACTGCTGCTTTTCTGAGTTTGACTGATGATGACAAAAGCATTGTAAATTTCATCATCAGTAAAGTCATTGGAAAGTACAAAAACTATTAACCTCTCCAGAACTGTGCATGAAACGCTTTTTTGAGGTTGTCTGATTCTGAAAATGCATGTTGTAATGTTTTATTGAACAAAGTAATAAAATTAAACAAAGACACTAAAACCACTCAGGAACTGTGCTAAACACACTTATTTGGGCTTGGCTGACGCTATTCAATGTCACTATCAACAAATTATAAGAAATGTTCATAAACACTGAAACATTCCAGCACTGTGCCAATCGGTTTGTCTGACGCTGAAACTGCTCTTTTTAATGTCACTATCATCAAAGTAAAAGGAATAATTAAGGAAACAGTGAAATACCACAGAACTAAATTTTATAAACTTGTGTGATACTGAAACGCATTCAATTACAATATCATCAACGTAATAGGAAGGGGAATAGATTCTGAAACACTACAGAACTGGGCTAAACGAGATTCGTTGAGCTTTTTGTGAAGTCACTTTTAACAAAGTATTAGACATGTAGAACAAACACTAACTGCAAAACTTTGTTTTCAAGCACTTCTTTGAGCTTGTCTGATACTGAAATGAATTTTGATATGTCCCAATGAACGACAAACTCAGAATGTTCAAAAACAGTAAAACACACCAGAACCATGCTGAAACGGCTTTTCTGAGCTTGTCTGATGATGGAAAAAGCATTGTAAATGTCATCATCAGTAAAGTGATTGGAAAGTACAAAAACTATTAACCTGTCCAGAACTGTGCATGAAACGCTTTTTTGAGGTTGTCTGATTCTGAAAATGTATGTTGTAATGTTTCAATGAACAAAGTAATACAAATAAACAAATACACTAAACCACGACAGAACTGTGAATTAAACGTTTAAAAGAGCTTAACTGCTGCTTTTCTGAGTTTGACTGATGATGACAAAAGCATTGTAGATTTCATCATCAGTAAAGTCATTGGAAAGTACAAAAACAATTAACCTCTCCAGAACTGTGCGTAAAACGCATTTTTGAGGTTGTCTGATTCTGAAAATGCACGTTGTAATGTTTCAATGAACAAAGTGATAAAATTAAACCAAGACACTAAACCACAACAGAACTGTGCAATAAACGGTATTTAAAGCTTGTTTCATGCTTTTCTGAATTTGTCTGATGATGAAAAAAGCATTTTAAATGACATTTTTAATAATTGAAATGGATTGTACAAAAACAATTAAAACTCTCCAAAACTGTGCATGAAACGCTTTATTCATTTGGTATGATTCTAAAAAAAGAACGTAATGTTACAATGAACAAAGTAATAAAATTAAACAAAAACACTTAAATCACTCCGGAACTGTTTATTAAACGTTTTAAAAAGCTTGTCTACTGCTTTTCTGAGTCTGACTGATGGTGAATAAAGCATTGTTAATTTCATCATCAGTAAAGTCATTGAAATGTACAAAAAGTATTAACCTCTCCAGAACCGTGCAGAAATCGCTTTTTTGAGGATGTCTGATTCTTAAAATGCATATTGTACTGTTTCAATGAACAAAGTAATAAAAATATACAAAGACACTACACCACGACAGAACTGTGCATTAAACGCTATTTTAAGCTTGTCTGATGCTTTTCTGAGTTTGGCTTATGATGAAAAAAGCATTGTAAATGACATTTTTAATAATTGAAATGGATTGTACAAAAACAATTAAAACGCTCCAGAACTGTGCATGAAGCGCTTTTTTGAGGTGGTATGATTCTGAAAATGAACGTTGTAATGTTACAATAAACAAACTAATAAAATTAAACAAAGACACTAAAAACACTCAGGAACTGTGCTAAACACACTTATTTGGGCTTGGCTGACGCTATTCAATATCACTATCAACAAATTATAAGAAATGTTCATAAACACTGAAACATTCCAGCACTGTGCCAATCGGTTTGTCTGACGCTGAAACTGCTCTTTTTAATGTCACTATCATCAATGTAAAAGGAATAATTAAGGAAACAGTGAAAAACTACAGAACTAATTTTTATAAGCTTGTGCCATACTAAAATGCATTCAATTACAATATCATCAATGTAATAGGAAGGGGAATAGATTCTGAAACACTACAGAACTGGGCAAAACGAAATTTGTTGAGCTTTTTGTGAAGTCACTTTTAACAAAGTATTAGACATGTAGAACAAACACTAACTCCAAAACTTTGTTTTCAAGCACTTCTTTGAGCTTGTCTGATACTGAAATGCATTTTGATATGTCCCAATGAACGACAAACTCAGAATGTTCAAAAACAGTCAAACACACCAGAAACCATGCTGAAACGGCTTTTCTGAGCTTGTCTGATGATGAAAAAAGCTTTGTAATAGTCATCATCAGAAAAGTCATTGGAAAGTACAAAAACAATTAAAACTCTCCAGAACTGTGCATGAAACGCTTTTTTGAGGTTGTCTGATTCTGAAAATGAACGTTGTAATGTTACAATGAACAAAGTAAAAAAAGGTTGTCTGATTCTTAAAATGCATGTTGTAATGTTTCAATGAACAAAGTAATACAAATATACAAATACACAAAACCTGGACAGAACTGTGTATTAAACGTTTAACAGAGCTTAACTGCTGCTTTTCTGAGTTTGACTGATGATGACAAAAGCATTGTAAATGTCATCATTAGTAAAGTCACTGGAAAGTACAAAAACTATTAACCTGTCCAGAACTGTGCATGAATCGCTTTTTTGAGGTTGTCTGATTCTGAAAATGCATGTTGTAATGTTTCATTGAACAAAGTAATAAAAATATACAAAAACACTAAACCACAACAGAACTGTGCAATAAACGGTATTTAAAGCTTGTTTCATGCTTTTCTGAATTTGTCTGATGATGAAAAAAGCATTGTAAATGACATTTTTAATAATTGAAATGGATTGTACAAAAACAATTAAAACTCTCCAGAACTGTGCATGAAACGCTTTATTCAGGTGGTATGATTCTAAAAAAAGAACGTTGTAATGTTACAATGAACAAAGTAATAAAATTAAACAAAAACACTTAAATCACTCCGGAACTGTTTATTAAACGTTTTAAAAAGCTTGTCTACTGCTTTTCTGAGTCTGACTGATGGTGAATAAAGCATTGTTAATTTCATCATCAGTAAAGTCATTGAAATGTACAAAAAGTATTAACCTCTCCAGAACCGTGCAGAAATCGCTTTTTTGAGGATGTCTGATTCTTAAAATGCATGTTGTAATGTTTCAATGAACAAAGTAATAAAAATATACAAATACACTACACCACGACAGAACTGTGCATTAAACGCAATTTTAAGCTTGTCTGATGCTTTTCTGAGTTTGTCTTATGATGAAAAAAGCATTGTAAATGACATTTTTAATAATTGAATTGGATTGTACAAAAACAATTAAAACTCACAAGAACTGTGCATGAAACGCTTTTTTGAGGATGTCTGATTCTGAAAATGCATGTTGTAATGTTTCAGTGAACAAAGTAATAAAAATATACAAAAACACTAAACAACGTCAGAACTGTGCATTAAACGGTATTTAAAGCTTGTTTCATGCTTTTCTGAATTTGTCTAATGATGAAAAAAGCATTGTAAATGTCATCATCAGTAAAATAATTGGAAAGTTCAAAAAGTATTAACCTCTCCAGAACCGTGCAGAAATCGCTTTTTTGAGGATGTCTGATTCTTAAAATGCATGTTGTAATGTTTCAATGAACAAAGTAATAAAAATATACAAATACACTAAACCACGACAGAACTGTGCATTAAACGCTATTTTAAGCTTGTCTGATGCTTTTCTGAGTTTGTCTTATGATGAAAAAAGCATTGTAAATGACATTTTTAATAATTGAAATGGATTGTACAAAAACAATTAAAACGCTCCAGAACTGTGCATGAAACGCTTTTTTGAGGTGGTATGATTCTGAAAATGAACGTTGTAATGTTACAATAAACAAACTAATAAAATTAAACAAAGACACTTAAACCACTCAGGAACTGTGCTAAACACACTTATTTGGGCTTGGCTGACGCTATTCAATGTCACTATCAACAAATTATAAGAAATGTTCATAAACACTGAAACATTCCAGCACTGTGCCAATCGGTTTGTCTGACGCTGAAACTGCTCTTTTTAATGTCACTATCATCAATGTAAAAGGAATAATTAAGGAAACAGTGAAAAACTACAGAACTAATTTTTACAAGCTTGTGCCATACTGAAATGAATTCAATTACAATATCATCAACGTAATAGGAAGGGGAACAGATTCTGAAACACTACAGAACTGGGCAAAACGAAATTTGTTGAGCTTTTTGTGAAGTCACTTTTAACAAAGTATTAGACATGTAGAACAAACACTAACTCCAAAACTTTGTTTTCAAGCACTTCTTTGAGCTTGTCTGATACTGAAATGCATTTTGATATGTCCCAATGAACGACAAACTCAGAATGTTCAAAAACAGTCAAACACACCAGAACCATGCTGAAACGGCTTTTCTGAGCTTGTCTGATGATGAAAAAAGCTTTGTAATAGTCATCATCAGAAAAGTCATTGGAAAGTACAAAAACCATTAAAACTCTCCAGAACTGTGCATGAAACGCTTTTTTGAGGTTGTCTGATTCTGAAAATGAACGTTGTAATGTTACAATGAACAAAGTAAAAAAGGTTGTCTGATTCTTAAAATGCATGTTGTAATGTTTCAATGAACAAAGTAATAAAAATATACAAATACACAAAACCTGGACAGAACTGTGTATTAAACGTTTAACAGAGCTTAACTGCTGCTTTTCTGAGTTTGACTGATGATGACAAAAGCATTGTAAATTTCATCATCAGTAAAGTCATTGGAAAGTACAAAAACTATTAACCTCTCCAGAACTGTGCATGAAACGCTTTTTTGAGGTTGTCTGATTCTGAAAATGCATGTTGTAATGTTTTATTGAACAAAGTAATAAAATTAAACAAAGACACTAAAACCACTCAGGAACTGTGCTAAACACACTTATTTGGGCTTGGCTGACGCTATTCAATGTCACTATCAACAAATTATAAGAAATGTTCATAAACACTGAAACATTCCAGCACTGTGCCAATCGGTTTGTCTGACGCTGAAACTGCTCTTTTTAATGTCACTATCATCAAAGTAAAAGGAATAATTAAGGAAACAGTGAAATACCACAGAACTAAATTTTATAAACTTGTGTGATACTGAAACGCATTCAATTACAATATCATCAACGTAATAGGAAGGGGAATAGATTCTGAAACACTACAGAACTGGGCTAAACGAGATTCGTTGAGCTTTTTGTGAAGTCACTTTTAACAAAGTATTAGACATGTAGAACAAACACTAACTGCAAAACTTTGTTTTCAAGCACTTCTTTGAGCTTGTCTGATACTGAAATGAATTTTGATATGTCCCAATGAACGACAAACTCAGAATGTTCAAAAACAGTAAAACACACCAGAACCATGCTGAAACGGCTTTTCTGAGCTTGTCTGATGATGGAAAAAGCATTGTAAATGTCATCATCAGTAAAGTGATTGGAAAGTACAAAAACTATTAACCTGTCCAGAACTGTGCATGAAACGCTTTTTTGAGGTTGTCTGATTCTGAAAATGCATGTTGTAATGTTTCAATGAACAAAGTAATACAAATAAACAAATACACTAAACCACGACAGAACTGTGAATTAAACGTTTAAAAGAGCTTAACTGCTGCTTTTCTGAGTTTGACTGATGATGACAAAAGCATTGTAGATTTCATCATCAGTAAAGTCATTGGAAAGTACAAAAACAATTAACCTCTCCAGAACTGTGCGTAAAACGCATTTTTGAGGTTGTCTGATTCTGAAAATGCACGTTGTAATGTTTCAATGAACAAAGTGATAAAATTAAACCAAGACACTAAACCACAACAGAACTGTGCAATAAACGGTATTTAAAGCTTGTTTCATGCTTTTCTGAATTTGTCTGATGATGAAAAAAGCATTTTAAATGACATTTTTAATAATTGAAATGGATTGTACAAAAACAATTAAAACTCTCCAAAACTGTGCATGAAACGCTTTATTCATTTGGTATGATTCTAAAAAAAGAACGTAATGTTACAATGAACAAAGTAATAAAATTAAACAAAAACACTTAAATCACTCCGGAACTGTTTATTAAACGTTTTAAAAAGCTTGTCTACTGCTTTTCTGAGTCTGACTGATGGTGAATAAAGCATTGTTAATTTCATCATCAGTAAAGTCATTGAAATGTACAAAAAGTATTAACCTCTCCAGAACCGTGCAGAAATCGCTTTTTTGAGGATGTCTGATTCTTAAAATGCATATTGTACTGTTTCAATGAACAAAGTAATAAAAATATATAAAGACACTACACCACGACAGAACTGTGCATTAAACGCTATTTTAAGCTTGTCTGATGCTTTTCTGAGTTTGGCTTATGATGAAAAAAGCATTGTAAATGACATTTTTAATAATTGAAATGGATTGTACAAAAACAATTAAAACGCTCCAGAACTGTGCATGAAGCGCTTTTTTGAGGTGGTATGATTCTGAAAATGAACGTTGTAATGTTACAATAAACAAACTAATAAAATTAAACAAAGACACTAAAAACACTCAGGAACTGTGCTAAACACACTTATTTGGGCTTGGCTGACGCTATTCAATATCACTATCAACAAATTATAAGAAATGTTCATAAACACTGAAACATTCCAGCACTGTGCCAATCGGTTTGTCTGACGCTGAAACTGCTCTTTTTAATGTCACTATCATCAATGTAAAAGGAATAATTAAGGAAACAGTGAAAAACTACAGAACTAATTTTTATAAGCTTGTGCCATACTAAAATGCATTCAATTACAATATCATCAACGTAATAGGAAGGGGAATAGATTCTGAAACACTACAGAACTGGGCAAAACGAAATTTGTTGAGCTTTTTGTGAAGTCACTTTTAACAAAGTATTAGACATGTAGAACAAACACTAACTCCAAAACTTTGTTTTCAAGCACTTCTTTGAGCTTGTCTGATACTGAAATGCATTTTGATATGTCCCAATGAACGACAAACTCAGAATGTTCAAAAACAGTCAAACACACCAGAAACCATGCTGAAACGGCTTTTCTGAGCTTGTCTGATGATGAAAAAAGCTTTGTAATAGTCATCATCAGAAAAGTCATTGGAAAGTACAAAAACAATTAAAACTCTCCAGAACTGTGCATGAAACGCTTTTTTGAGGTTGTCTGATTCTGAAAATGAACGTTGTAATGTTACAATGAACAAAGTAAAAAAAGGTTGTCTGATTCTTAAAATGCATGTTGTAATGTTTCAATGAACAAAGTAATACAAATATACAAATACACAAAACCTGGACAGAACTGTGTATTAAACGTTTAACAGAGCTTAACTGCTGCTTTTCTGAGTTTGACTGATGATGACAAAAGCATTGTAAATGTCATCATTAGTAAAGTCACTGGAAAGTACAAAAACTATTAACCTGTCCAGAACTGTGCATGAATCGCTTTTTTGAGGTTGTCTGATTCTGAAAATGCATGTTGTAATGTTTCATTGAACAAAGTAATAAAAATATACAAAAACACTAAACCACAACAGAACTGTGCAATAAACGGTATTTAAAGCTTGTTTCATGCTTTTCTGAATTTGTCTGATGATGAAAAAAGCATTGTAAATGACATTTTTAATAATTGAAATGGATTGTACAAAAACAATTAAAACTCTCCAGAACTGTGCATGAAACGCTTTATTCAGGTGGTATGATTCTAAAAAAAGAACGTTGTAATGTTACAATGAACAAAGTAATAAAATTAAACAAAAACACTTAAATCACTCCGGAACTGTTTATTAAACGTTTTAAAAAGCTTGTCTACTGCTTTTCTGAGTCTGACTGATGGTGAATAAAGCATTGTTAATTTCATCATCAGTAAAGTCATTGAAATGTACAAAAAGTATTAACCTCTCCAGAACCGTGCAGAAATCGCTTTTTTGAGGATGTCTGATTCTTAAAATGCATGTTGTAATGTTTCAATGAACAAAGTAATAAAAATATACAAATACACTACACCACGACAGAACTGTGCATTAAACGCAATTTTAAGCTTGTCTGATGCTTTTCTGAGTTTGTCTTATGATGAAAAAAGCATTGTAAATGACATTTTTAATAATTGAATTGGATTGTACAAAAACAATTAAAACTCACCAGAACTGTGCATGAAACGCTTTTTTGAGGATGTCTGATTCTGAAAATGCATGTTGTAATGTTTCAGTGAACAAAGTAATAAAAATATACAAAAACACTAAACAACGTCAGAACTGTGCATTAAACGGTATTTAAAGCTTGTTTCATGCTTTTCTGAATTTGTCTAATGATGAAAAAAGCATTGTAAATGTCATCATCAGTAAAATAATTGGAAAGTTCAAAAAGTATTAACCTCTCCAGAACCGTGCAGAAATCGCTTTTTTGAGGATGTCTGATTCTTAAAATGCATGTTGTAATGTTTCAATGAACAAAGTAATAAAAATATACAAATACACTACACCACGACAGAACTGTGCATTAAACGCTATTTTAAGCTTGTCTGATGCTTTTCTGAGTTTGTCTTATGATGAAAAAAGCATTGTAAATGACATTTTTAATAATTGAAATGGATTGTACAAAAACAATTAAAACGCTCCAGAACTGTGCATGAAACGCTTTTTTGAGGTGGTATGATTCTGAAAATGAACGTTGTAATGTTACAATAAACAAACTAATAAAATTAAACAAAGACACTTAAACCACTCAGGAACTGTGCTAAACACACTTATTTGGGCTTGGCTGACGCTATTCAATGTCACTATCAACAAATTATAAGAAATGTTCATAAACACTGAAACATTCCAGCACTGTGCCAATCGGTTTGTCTGACGCTGAAACTGCTCTTTTTAATGTCACTATCATCAATGTAAAAGGAATAATTAAGGAAACAGTGAAAAACTACAGAACTAATTTTTACAAGCTTGTGCCATACTGAAATGAATTCAATTACAATATCATCAACGTAATAGGAAGGGGAACAGATTCTGAAACACTACAGAACTGGGCAAAACGAAATTTGTTGAGCTTTTTGTGAAGTCACTTTTAACAAAGTATTAGACATGTAGAACAAACACTAACTCCAAAACTTTGTTTTCAAGCACTTCTTTGAGCTTGTCTGATACTGAAATGCATTTTGATATGTCCCAATGAACGACAAACTCAGAATGTTCAAAAACAGTCAAACACACCAGAACCATGCTGAAACGGCTTTTCTGAGCTTGTCTGATGATGAAAAAAGCTTTGTAATAGTCATCATCAGAAAAGTCATTGGAAAGTACAAAAACCATTAAAACTCTCCAGAACTGTGCATGAAACGCTTTTTTGAGGTTGTCTGATTCTGAAAATGAACGTTGTAATGTTACAATGAACAAAGTAAAAAAGGTTGTCTGATTCTTAAAATGCATGTTGTAATGTTTCAATGAACAAAGTAATAAAAATATACAAATACACAAAACCTGGACAGAACTGTGTATTAAACGTTTAACAGAGCTTAACTGCTGCTTTTCTGAGTTTGACTGATGATGACAAAAGCATTGTAAATTTCATCATCAGTAAAGTCATTGGAAAGTACAAAAACTATTAACCTCTCCAGAACTGTGCATGAAACGCTTTTTTGAGGTTGTCTGATTCTGAAAATGCATGTTGTAATGTTTTATTGAACAAAGTAATAAAATTAAACAAAGACACTAAAACCACTCAGGAACTGTGCTAAACACACTTATTTGGGCTTGGCTGACGCTATTCAATGTCACTATCAACAAATTATAAGAAATGTTCATAAACACTGAAACATTCCAGCACTGTGCCAATCGGTTTGTCTGACGCTGAAACTGCTCTTTTTAATGTCACTATCATCAAAGTAAAAGGAATAATTAAGGAAACAGTGAAATACCACAGAACTAAATTTTATAAACTTGTGTGATACTGAAACGCATTCAATTACAATATCATCAACGTAATAGGAAGGGGAATAGATTCTGAAACACTACAGAACTGGGCTAAACGAGATTCGTTGAGCTTTTTGTGAAGTCACTTTTAACAAAGTATTAGACATGTAGAACAAACACTAACTGCAAAACTTTGTTTTCAAGCACTTCTTTGAGCTTGTCTGATACTGAAATGAATTTTGATATGTCCCAATGAACGACAAACTCAGAATGTTCAAAAACAGTAAAACACACCAGAACCATGCTGAAACGGCTTTTCTGAGCTTGTCTGATGATGGAAAAAGCATTGTAAATGTCATCATCAGTAAAGTGATTGGAAAGTACAAAAACTATTAACCTGTCCAGAACTGTGCATGAATCGCTTTTTTGAGGTTGTCTGATTCTGAAAATGCATGTTGTAATGTTTCATTGAACAAAGTAATAAAAATATACAAAAACACTAAACCACAACAGAACTGTGCATTAAACGGTATTTAAAGCTTGTTTCATGCTTTTCTGAATTTGTCTGATGATGAAAAAAGCATTGTAAATGTCATCATCAGTAAAGTCATTGGAAAGTACAAAAACTATTAACCTGTCCAGAACTGTGCATGAAACGCTTTTTTGAGGTTGTCTAATTCTGAAAATGCATGTTGTAATGTTTCATGTAACAAAGTAATAAAAATATACAAAAACACTAAACCACAACAGAACTGTGCATTAAACGGTATTAAAAGCTTGTCTGATGCTTTTCTAAATTTGTCTAATGATGAAAAAAGCACTGTAAATGACATTTCTAATAATTGAATTGGATTGGACAAAAACAATTAAAACTCTCCAGAACTTTGAATGAAACGCTTTTTTGAGGTGGTATGATTCTGAAAAAGAACGTTGTAATGTTACAATGAACAAACTAATAAAATTAAACAAAGACACTAAAACCACTCAGGAACTGTGCTAAACACACTTATTTGGGCTTGGCTGACGATATTCAATGTCACTATCAACAAATTATAAGAAATGTTCATAAACACTGAAACATTCCAGCACTGTGCCAATCGGTTTGTCTGACGCTGAAACTGCTCTTTTTAATGTCACTATCATCAATGTAAAAGGAATAATTAGGGAAACAGTGAAAAACTACAGAACTAATTTTTATAAACTTGTGCCATACTAATATGCATTCAATTACAATATCATCAACGTAATAGGAAGGGGAACAGATTCTGAAACACTACAGAACTGGGCAAAACGAAATTTGTTGAGCTTTTTGTGAAGTCACTTTTAACAAAGTATTAGACATGTAGAACAAACACTAACTCCAAAACTTTGTTTTCAAGCACTTCTTTGAGCTTGTCTGATACTGAAATGCATTTTGATATGTCCCAATGAACGACAAACTCAGAATGTTCAAAAACAGTAAAACACACCAGAACCATGCTGAAACGGCTTTTCTGAGCTTGTCTGATGATGAAAAAAGCTTTGTAATAGTCATCATCAGAAAAGTCATTGGAAAGTACAAAAACAATTAAAACTCTCCAGAACTGTGCATGAAACGCTTTTTTGAGGTTGTCTGATTCTGAAAATGAACGTTGTAATGTTACAATGAACAAAGTAAAAAAAGGTTGTCTGATTCTTAAAATGCATGTTGTAATGTTTCAATGAACAAAGTAATAAAAATATACAAATACACTACACCACGACAGAACTGTGCATTAAACGCTATTTTAAGCTTGTCTGATGCTTTTCTGAGTTTGTCTTATGATGAAAAAAGCATTGTAAATGACATTTTTAATAATTGAAATGGATTGTACAAAAACAATTAAAACGCTCCAGAACTGTGCATGAAACGCTTTTTTGAGGTGGTATGATTCTGAAAATGAACGTTGTAATGTTACAATAAACAAACTAATAAAATTAAACAAAGACACTTAAACCACTCAGGAACTGTGCTAAACACACTTATTTGGGCTTGGCTGACGCTATTCAATGTCACTATCAACAAATTATAAGAAATGTTCATAAACACTGAAACATTCCAGCACTGTGCCAATCGGTTTGTCTGACGCTGAAACTGCTCTTTTTAATGTCACTATCATCAATGTAAAAGGAATAATTAAGGAAACAGTGAAAAACTACAGAACTAATTTTTACAAGCTTGTGCCATACTGAAATGAATTCAATTACAATATCATCAACGTAATAGGAAGGGGAACAGATTCTGAAACACTACAGAACTGGGCAAAACGAAATTTGTTGAGCTTTTTGTGAAGTCACTTTTAACAAAGTATTAGACATGTAGAACAAACACTAACTCCAAAACTTTGTTTTCAAGCACTTCTTTGAGCTTGTCTGATACTGAAATGCATTTTGATATGTCCCAATGAACGACAAACTCAGAATGTTCAAAAACAGTCAAACACACCAGAACCATGCTGAAACGGCTTTTCTGAGCTTGTCTGATGATGAAAAAAGCTTTGTAATAGTCATCATCAGAAAAGTCATTGGAAAGTACAAAAACCATTAAAACTCTCCAGAACTGTGCATGAAACGCTTTTTTGAGGTTGTCTGATTCTGAAAATGCATGTTGTAATGTTTCAATGAACAAAGTAATAAAAATATACAAATACACAAAACCTGGACAGAACTGTGTATTAAACGTTTAACAGAGCTTAACTGCTGCTTTTCTGAGTTTGACTGATGATGACAAAAGCATTGTAAATTTCATCATCAGTAAAGTCATTGGAAAGTACAAAAACTATTAACCTCTCCAGAACTGTGCATGAAACGCTTTTTTGAGGTTGTCTGATTCTGAAAATGCATGTTGTAATGTTTTATTGAACAAAGTAATAAAATTAAACAAAGACACTAAAACCACTCAGGAACTGTGCTAAACACACTTATTTGGGCTTGGCTGACGCTATTCAATGTCACTATCAACAAATTATAAGAAATATTCATAAACACTGAAACATTCCAGCACTGTGCCAATCGGTTTGTCTGACGCTGAAACTGCTCTTTTTAATGTCACTATCATCAAAGTAAAAGGAATAATTAAGGAAACAGTGAAATACCACAGAACTAAATTTTATAAACTTGTGTGATACTGAAACGCATTCAATTACAATATCATCAACGTAATAGGAAGGGGAATAGATTCTGAAACACTACAGAACTGGGCTAAACGAGATTCGTTGAGCTTTTTGTGAAGTCACTTTTAACAAAGTATTAGACATGTAGAACAAACACTAACTGCAAAACTTTGTTTTCAAGCACTTCTTTGAGCTTGTCTGATACTGAAATGAATTTTGATATGTCCCAATGAACGACAAACTCAGAATGTTCAAAAACAGTAAAACACACCAGAACCATGCTGAAACGGCTTTTCTGAGCTTGTCTGATGATGGAAAAAGCATTGTAAATGTCATCATCAGTAAAGTGATTGGAAAGTACAAAAACTATTAACCTGTCCAGAACTGTGCATGAATCGCTTTTTTGAGGTTGTCTGATTCTGAAAATGCATGTTGTAATGTTTCATTGAACAAAGTAATAAAAATATACAAAAACACTAAACCACAACAGAACTGTGCATTAAACGGTATTTAAAGCTTGTTTCATGCTTTTCTGAATTTGTCTGATGATGAAAAAAGCATTGTAAATGTCATCATCAGTAAAGTCATTGGAAAGTACAAAAACTATTAACCTGTCCAGAACTGTGCATGAAACGCTTTTTTGAGGTTGTCTAATTCTGAAAATGCATGTTGTAATGTTTCATGTAACAAAGTAATAAAAATATACAAAAACACTAAACCACAACAGAACTGTGCATTAAACGGTATTAAAAGCTTGTCTGATGCTTTTCTAAATTTGTCTAATGATGAAAAAAGCACTGTAAATGACATTTCTAATAATTGAATTGGATTGGACAAAAACAATTAAAACTCTCCAGAACTTTGAATGAAACGCTTTTTTGAGGTGGTATGATTCTGAAAAAGAACGTTGTAATGTTACAATGAACAAACTAATAAAATTAAACAAAGACACTAAAACCACTCAGGAACTGTGCTAAACACACTTATTTGGGCTTGGCTGACGATATTCAATGTCACTATCAACAAATTATAAGAAATGTTCATAAACACTGAAACATTCCAGCACTGTGCCAATCGGTTTGTCTGACGCTGAAACTGCTCTTTTTAATGTCACTATCATCAATGTAAAAGGAATAATTAGGGAAACAGTGAAAAACTACAGAACTAATTTTTATAAACTTGTGCCATACTAATATGCATTCAATTACAATATCATCAACGTAATAGGAAGGGGAACAGATTCTGAAACACTACAGAACTGGGCAAAACGAAATTTGTTGAGCTTTTTGTGAAGTCACTTTTAACAAAGTATTAGACATGTAGAACAAACACTAACTCCAAAACTTTGTTTTCAAGCACTTCTTTGAGCTTGTCTGATACTGAAATGCATTTTGATATGTCCCAATGAACGACAAACTCAGAATGTTCAAAAACAGTAAAACACACCAGAACCATGCTGAAACGGCTTTTCTGAGCTTGTCTGATGATGAAAAAAGCTTTGTAATAGTCATCATCAGAAAAGTCATTGGAAAGTACAAAAACAATTAAAACTCTCCAGAACTGTGCATGAAACGCTTTTTTGAGGTTGTCTGATTCTGAAAATGAACGTTGTAATGTTACAATGAACAAAGTAAAAAAAGGTTGTCTGATTCTTAAAATGCATGTTGTAATGTTTCAATGAACAAAGTAATAAAAATATACAAATACACAAAACCTGGACAGAACTGTGTATTAAACGTTTAACAGAGCTTAACTGCTGCTTTTCTGAGTTTGACTGATGATGACAAAAGCATTGTAAATGTCTTCATCAGTAAAGTCATTGGAAAGTACAAAAACTATTAACCTGTCCAGAACTGTGCATGAAACGCTTTTTTGAGGTTGTCTGATTCTGAAAATGCATGTTGTAATGTTTCATTGAACAAAGTAATAAAAATATACAAAAAAACTAAACCACAACAGAACTGTGCAATAAACGGTATTTAAAGCTTGTTTCATGCTTTTCTGAATTTGTCTGATGATGAAAAAAGCATTGTAAATGACATTTTTAATAATTGAAATGGATTGTACAAAAACAATTAAAACTCTCCAAAACTGTGCATGAAACGCTTTATTCAGGTGGTATGATTCTAAAAAAAGAACGTTGTAATGTTACAATGAACAAAGTAATAAAATTAAACAAAAACACTTAAATCACTCCGGAACTGTTTATTAAACGTTTTAAAAAGCTTGTCTACTGCTTTTCTGAGTCTGACTGATGGTGAATAAAGCATTGTTAATTTAATCATCAGTAAAATCATTGAAATGTACAAAAAGTATTAACCTCTCCAGAACCGTGCAGAAATCGCTTTTTTAAGGATGTCTGATTCTTAAAATGCATGTTGTAATGTTTCAATGAACAAAGTAATAAAAATATACAAATACACTAAACCACGTCAGAACTGTGCATTAAACGCTATTTTAAGCTTGTCTGATGCTTTTCTGAGTGTCTTATGATGAAAAAAGCATTGTAAATGACATTTTTAATAATTGAAATGGATTGTACAAAAACAATTAAAACTCACCAGAACTGTGCATGAAACGCTTTTTTGAGGTGGTATGATTCTGAAAATGAACGTTGTAATGTTACAATGAACAATGTAAAAAAAGGTTGTCTGATTCTTAAAATGCATGTTGTAATGTTTCAATGAACAAAGTAATACAAATAAACAAATACACTAAACCACGACAGAACTGTGAATTAAACGTTTAAAAGAGCTTAACTGCTGCTTTTCTGAGTTTGACTGATGATGACAAAAGCATTGTAGATTTCATCAACAGTAAAGTCATTGGAAAGTACAAAAACTATTAACCTGTCCAGAACTGTGCATGAATCGCTTTTTTGAGGTTGTCTGATTCTGAAAATGCATGTTGTAATGTTTCATTGAACAAAGTAATAAAAATATACAAAAACACTAAACCACAACAGAACTGTGCATTAAACGGTATTTAAAGCTTGTTTCATGCTTTTCTAAATTTGTCTAATGATGAAAAAAGCATTGTAAATGACATTTTTAATAATTGAAATGGATTGGACAAAAACAATTAAAACTCTCCAGAACTGTGCATAAAACGCTTTTTTGAGGTGGTATGATTCTGAAAATGAACGTTGTAATGTTACAATGAACAAACTAATAAAATTAAACAAAGACACTAAAACCACTCAGGAACTGTGCTAAACACACTTATTTGGGCTTGGCTGATGCTATTCAATGTCACTATCAACAAATTATAAGAAATGTTCATAAACACTGAAACATTCCAGCACTGTGCCAATCGGTTTGTCTGACGCTTAAACTGCTCTTTTTAATGTCACTATCATCAAAGTAAAAGGAATAACTAAGGAAACAGTGAAATACCACAGATTTAAATTTTATAAACTTGTGTGATACTGAAACGCATTCAATTACAATATCATCAACGTAATAGAACGGGGAATAGATTCTGAAACACTACAGAACTGAGCTAAACGAGATTCGTTAAGCTTCTTGTGAAGTCACTTTTAACAAAGTATTAGACATGTAGAACAAACACTAACTCCAAAACTTTGTTTTCAAGCACTTCTTTGAGCTTGTCTGATACTGAAATGCATTTTGATATGTCCCAATGAACGACAAACTCAGAATGTTCAAAAACAGTAAAACACACCAGAACCATGCTGAAACGGCTTTTCTGAGCTTGTCTGATGATGGAAAAAGCATTGTAATAGTCATCATCAGTAAAGTGATTGGAAAGTACAAAAACTATTAACCTGTCCAGAACTGTGCATGAATCGCTTTTTTGAGGTTGTCTGATTCTGAAAATGCATGTTGTAATGTTTCATTGAACAAAGTAATAAAAATATACAAAAACACTAAACCACAACAGAACTGTGCATTAACGGTATTTAAAGCTTGTTTCATGCTTTTCTGAATTTGTCTGATGATGAAAAAAGCATTGTAAATGACATTTTTAATAATTGAAATGGATTGTACAAAAACAATTAAAACTCTCCAGAACTGTGCATGAAACTTTATTCAGGTGGTATGATTCTAAAAAAAGAACGTTGTAAAGTTACAATGAACAAAGTAATAAAATTAAACAAAAACACTTAAATCACTCCGGAACTGTTTATTAAACGTTTTAAAAAGCTTGTCTACTGCTTTTCTGAGTTTGATGGTGAAAAAAGCATTGTTAATTTCATCATCAGTAAAGTCATTGGAATGTACAAAAAGAATTAACCTCTCCAGAACCGTGCATGAAGCGCTTTTTTGAGGATGTCTGATTCTTAAAATGCATGTTGTAATGTTTCAATGAACAAAGTAATAAAAATATACAAATACACAAAACCTGTACAGAACTGTGTTAAACGTTTAACAGAGCTTAACTGCTGCTTTTCTGAGTTTGACTGATGATGACAAAAGCATTGTAAATGTAATCATCAGTAAAGTCATTGGAAAGTACAAAAACTATTAACCTCTCCAGAACTGTGCGTAAAACGCATTTTTGTGGTTGGCTGATTCTGAAAATGCACGTTGTAAATGTTACAATGAACAAAGTAATAAAATTAAACAAAGACACTAAAACCACTCAGGAACTGTGCTAAACACACTTATTTTGGCTTGGCTGACGCTATTCAATGTCACTATCAACAAATTATAAGAAATGTTCATAAACACTGAAACATTCTAGCACTGTGCCAATCGGTTTGTCTGACGCTGAAACTGCTCTTTTAAATGTCACTATCATCAAAGTAAAAGGAATAATTAAGGAAACAGTGATAAATCACAGAACAAATTTTATAAACTTGTGTGATACTGAAACGCATTCAATTACAATATCATCAACGTAATAGGAAGGGGAACAAATTCTGAAACACTACAGAACTGGGCTAAACGAGATTCGTTGAGCTTTTTGTGAAGTCACTTTTAACAAAGTATTAGACATGTAGAACAAACACTAACTCCAAAACACTAACACTAACACAAACACTAGCTTTGTTTTCAAGCACTTCTTTGAGCTTGTCTGATACTGAAATGCATTTTGATATGTCCCAATGAACGACAAACTCAGAATGTTCAAAAACAGTCAAACACACCAGAACCATGCTGAAACGGCTTTTCTGAGCTTGTCTGATGATGAAAAAAGCATTGTAATAGTTATCATCAGTAAAATCATTGGAAAGTACAAAAACTATTAACCTGTCCAGAACTGTGCATTAAACGCTTTTTTGAGGTTGTCTGATTCTGAAAATGCATGTTGTAATGTTTCAGTGAACAAAGTAATAAAAATATAAAAAAACACTAAACCACATCAGAACTGTGCATTAAACGGTATTTAAAGCTTGTTTCATGCTTTTCTGAATTTGTCTGATGATGAAAAAAGCATTGTAAATGACATTTTTAATAATTGAAATGGATTGAACAAAAAAAACTCTCCAGAACTGTGCATAAAACGCTGTATTCAGGTGGTATGATTCTAAAAAAAGAACGTTGTAATGTTACAATGAACAAAGTAATAAAATTAAACAAAAACACTTAAACCACTCAGGAACTGTTTATTAAACCTTTTAAAAAGCTTGTCTACTGCTTTTCTGAGTCTGACTGATGGTGAAAAAAGCATTGTTAATTTCATCATCAGTAAAGTCATTGGAATGTACAAAAAGTATTAACCTCTCCAGAACAGTGCAGAAATCATTTTTTGAGGATGTCTGATTCTTAAAATGCATGTTGTAATGTTTCAATGAACAAAGTAATAAAAATATACAATTACACTAAACCACGACAGAACTGTGCATTAAACACTATTTAAAGCTTGTCTGATGCTTTTCTGAGTTTGTCTGATGATGAAAAAAGCATTGTAAATGACATTTTTAATAATTGAAATGGATTGTACAAAAACAATTAAAACTCTCCAGAACTGTGCATGAAACGCTTTTTTGAGGATGTCTGATTCTTAAAATGCATGTTGTAATGTTACAATGAACAAAGTAATAAAAACATACAAATACACTAAACCTTGACAGAACTGTGTATTAAACGTTTAAATGCGCTTAACTGCTTCTTTTCTGAGTTTGACTGATGATGACAAAAGCATTGTAGATTTCATCATCCGTAAAGTCCTTGGAAAGTACAAAAACTATTAACCTGTCCAGAACTTTGCATGAAACGCTTTTTTGAGGTTGTCTGATTCTGAAAATGCATGTTGTAATGTTTCAGTGAACAAAGTAATAAAAATATACAAAAACACTAAACCACGTCAGAACTGTGCATTAAACGGTATTTAAAGCTTGTTTCATGCTTTTCTGAATTTGTCTGATGATGAAAAAAGCATTGTAAATGTCATCATCAGTAAAATAATTGGAAAGTTTAAAAACTATTAACCTGTCCAGAACTGTGCATGAAACGCTTTTTAAAGGTTGTCTGATTCTGAAAATGCATGTTGTAATGTTTCATTGAACAAAGTAATAAAAATATACAAAAACACTAAACCACGTCAGAACTGTGCATTAAACGCTATTTAATGCTTGTCTGATGCTTTTCTGAGTTTGTCTAATGATGAAAAAAGCATTGTAAATGACATTTTAAATAATTGAAATGGATTGGACAAAAACAATTAAAACTCTCCAGAACTGTGCATGAAACGCTTTTTTGAGGCGGTATGATTCTGAAAATGAACGTTGTAATGTTACAATGAACAAAGTAAAAAAAGGTTGTCTGATTCTTAAAATGCATGTTGTAATGTTTCAATGAACAAAGTAATAAAAATATACAAATACACTAAACCACGAAAGAACTGTGTATTAAACGTTTAAAAGAGCTTAACTGCTTCTTTTCTGAGTTTGACTGATGATGACAAAAGCATTGTAGATTTCATCATCAGTAAAGTCATTGGAAAGTACAAAAACAATTAACCTCTCCAGAACTGTGCGTAAAACGCATTTTTGAGGTTGTCTGACTCTGAAAATGCACGTTGTAATGTTTCAATGAACAAAGTGATAAAATTAAACAAAGACACTAAAACCTCTCAGGAACTGTGCTAAACACACTTATTTGGGCTTGGCTGACGCTATTCAATGTCACTATCAACAAATTATAAGAAATGTTCATAAACACTGAAACATTCCAGCACTGTGCCAATCGGTTTGTCTGACGCTGAAACTGCTCTTTTTAATGTCACTATCATCAAAGTAAAAGGAATAATTAAGGAAACAGTGAAATACCACAGAACTAATTTTTACAAGCTTGTGCCATACTGGAATGAATTCAATTACAATATCATCAACGTAATAGGAAGGGGAACAGATTCTGAAACACTACAGAACTGGGCTTTTTGTGAAGTCACTTTTAACAAAGTATTAGACATGTAGAAGAAACACTAACTCCAAAACTTTGTTTTCAAGCACTTCTTTGAGCTTGTCTGATACTGAAATGCATTTTGATATGTCCCAATGAACGACAAACTCAGAATGTTCAAAAACAGTAAAACACACCAGAACCATGCTGAAACGGCTTTTCTGAGCTTGTCTGATGATGAAAAAAGCATTGTAAATTTCATCATCAGTAAAGTCATTGGAAAGTACAAAAACTATTAACCTGTCCAGAACTGTGCATGAAACGCTTTGTTGAGGTTGTCTGATTCTAAAAATGCATGTTGTAATGTTTCAGTGAACAAAGTAATAAAAATATAAAAAAACACTAAACCACATCAGAACTGTGCATTAAACGGTATTTAAAGCTTGTTTCATGCTTTTCTGAATTTGTCTGATGATGAAAAAAGCATTGTAAATGACATTTTTAATAATTGAAATGGATTGAACAAAAAAAACTCTCCAGAACTGTGCATAAAACGCTGTATTCAGGTGGTATGATTCTAAAAAAAGAACGTTGTAATGTAACAATGAACAAAGTAATAAAATTAAACAAAAACACTTAAACCACTCAGGAACTGTTTATTAAACGTTTTAAAAAGCTTGTCTACTGCTTTTCTGAGTCTGACTGATGGTGAAAAAAGCATTGTTAATTTCATCATCAGTAAAGTCATTGGAATGTACAAAAAGTATTAACCTCTCCAGAACAGTGCAGAAATCATTTCTTTGAGGATGTCTGATTCTTAAAATGCATGTTGTAATGTTTCAATGAACAAAGTAATAAAAATATACAATTACACTAAACCACGACAGAACTGTGCATTAAACACTATTTAAAGCTTGTCTGATGCTTTTCTGAGTTTGTCTGATGATGAAAAAAGCATTGTAAATGACATTTTTAATAATTGAAATGGATTGTACAAAAACAATTAAAACTCTCCAGAACTGTGCATGAAACGCTTTTTTGAGGATGTCTGATTCTTAAAATGCATGTTGTAATGTTACAATGAACAAAGTAATAAAAACATACAAATACACTAAACCTTGACAGAACTGTGTATTAAACGTTTAAATGCGCTTAACTGCTTCTTTTCTGAGTTTGACTGATGATGACAAAAGCATTGTAGATTTCATCATCCGTAAAGTCCTTGGAAAGTACAAAAACTATTAACCTGTCCAGAACTTTGCATGAAACGCTTTTTTGAGGTTGTCTGATTCTGAAAATGCATGTTGTAATGTTTCAGTGAACAAAGTAATAAAAATATACAAAAACACTAAACCACGTCAGAACTGTGCATTAAACGGTATTTAAAGCTTGTTTCATGCTTTTCTGAATTTGTCTGATGATGAAAACAGCATTGTAAATGTCATCATCAGTAAAATAATTGGAAAGTTTAAAAACTATTAACCTGTCCAGAACTGTGCATGAAACGCTTTTTAAAGGTTGTCTGATTCTGAAAATGCATGTTGTAATGTTTCATTGAACAAAGTAATAAAAATATACAAAAACACTAAACCACGTCAGAACTGTGCATTAAACGCTATTTAAAGCTTGTCTGATGCTTTTCTGAGTTTGTCTAATGATGAAAAAAGCATTGTAAATGACATTTTAAATAATTGAAATGGATTGGACAAAAACAATTAAAACTCTCCAGAACTGTGCATGAAACGCTTTTTTGAGGCGGTATGATTCTGAAAATGAACGTTGTAATGTTACAATGAACAAAGTAAAAAAAGGTTGTCTGATTCTTAAAATGCATGTTGTAATGTTTCAATGAACAAAGTAATAAAAATATACAAATACACTAAACCACGAAAGAACTGTGTATTAAACGTTTAAAAGAGCTTAACTGCTTCTTTTCTGAGTTTGACTGATGATGACAAAAGCATTGTAGATTTCATCATCAGTAAAGTCATTGGAAAGTACAAAAACAATTAACCTCTCCAGAACTGTGCGTAAAACGCATTTTTGAGGTTGTCTGACTCTGAAAATGCACGTTGTAATGTTTCAATGAACAAAGTGATAAAATTAAACAAAGACACTAAAACCTCTCAGGAACTGTGCTAAACACACTTATTTTGGCTTGGCTGACGCTATTCAATGTCACTATCAACAAATTATAAGAAATGTTCATAAACACTGAAACATTCCAGCACTGTGCCAATCGGTTTGTCTGACGCTGAAACTGCTCTTTTTAATGTCACTATCATCAAAGTAAAAGGAATAATTAAGGAAACAGTGAAATACCACAGAACTAATTTTTACAAGCTTGTGCCATACTGAAATGAATTCAATTACAATATCATCAACGTAATAGGAAGGGGAACAGATTCTGAAACACTACAGAACTGGGCTTTTTGTGAAGTCACTTTTAACAAAGTATTAGACATGTAGAAGAAACACTAACTCCAAAACTTTGTTTTCAAGCACTTCTTTGAGCTTGTCTGATACTGAAATGCATTTTGATATGTCCCAATGAACGACAAACTCAGAATGTTCAAAAACAGTAAAACACACCAGAACCATGCTGAAACGGCTTTTCTGAGCTAGTCTGATGATGAAAAAGGCATTGTAAATTTCATCATCAGTAAAGTGATTGGAAAGTACAAAAACTATTAACCTGTCCAGAACTGTGCATGAAACGCTTTGTTGAGGTTGTCTGATTCTAAAAATGCATGTTGTAATGTTTCATTGAACAAAGTAATAAAAATATACAAAAACACTAAACCACGTCAGAACTGTGCATTAAACGTTATTTAAAGCTTCTCTGATGCTTTTCTGAGTTTGTCTGATGATGAAAAAAGCATTGTAAATTACATTTTTAATAATTGAAATGGATTGTACAAAAACAATTAAAACTCTCCAGAACTGTGCATGAAACGCTTTATTCAGGTGGTATGATTCTGAAAATGAACGTTGTAATGTTACAATGAACAAAGTAATAAAATTAAACAAAAACACTTAAACCACTCAGGAACTGTGCTAAACACACTTATTTGGGCTTGGCTGACGCTATTCAATGTAACTATCAACAAATTATAAGAAATGTTCATAAACACTGAAACATTCCAGCACTGTGCCCAGGGATGGACTGGCCATCGGGAGGGTCGGGAGTTTTCCCGGTGGGCCGCTCTGTATGTGGGCCGCTGAGAGAGTGAAAAATAAATTCTGTTTTAAATATTCCTGAATAATAATCCTGAAGTGTGCATTGGCCCACCACAGTATCCTCGCTGCATGTCCATTGGCCAATCACAGAAATGTCCCTCCCACAGGATAAACCGTAATCACAACCACCAGTACAAGAACTATGAATGAGTGCGAGATGGAGAAAGGGTCGAAAAAGCGTAAAGGAAGTGCAGAAAAAGCCCGTGATAAAAAACAGAAAAAGCCGTTTTAAGGACGATTTTTGTAAAAGTTCTATGATGTCATGTCCAACATAGTGCACTACATAGGGCGGTGGATATAATTTGAGATGGTACCATTAGTCTCTGCTCTTCAGAAAAAGTAAACACTATCTTGTCATCTATAATACAGAAAGGAAAAATGCAGCTGTTCAGGAAATTTTTTAGAGTGATTATGTGCATAGCTCACATGGTTAATTTCCCTTGTCAACATATAAAGTATTTATTTCTTTGCTCATCAGAGCAATGCACTAATTTGGAACAAACGTGAATCACGTGTCAATAAAAGTGCGAAAAAAGCATATTTACCAGTGTTAAAGGTTTAATGAAAGAAAGGTTTAATTTTATTTCTTGCGGTTTAATGAGACAGGATGGGGAAATCCAATAGAACCATTTAAGAAATTGTAAATTTTTATGTGTGTGATAGATGGATAGAACTATTAATCCCAAAGAAAAGTGTTGGAAATATATATATTTGTTTGTAGTTATTTTTTTATTATTTTAATTTTTATTATAGTGAGTTATTAACTTTAGTGGTAAGATAGATTAATATTAATATCAATCATCTAACATTTGATTAGGGGGTGATATGTGTGGCGCGATGTGCTTGTAGTGAGCTGGTCAAGAAAAAAGTCCAGGGCTGAATTTTGTTCCCAGTCCAGCCCTGGTCTCTCGTGGCCCATTGCTTTAATAAACATTTTAAACCCTGATCTACACAACATTACTAAACAACCTTAAATAAACATGTTAAACCCTGATCTACACAACATCACTAAAACCCTAAATAAACATGTTAAACCCTGATCTACACAACATCACTATAACAACCCTAAATAAACATGTTAAACCCTGATCTACACATCACTATAACCACCCTAAATAAACATGTTAAACCCTGATCTACACAACATCACTAAACAACCCTAAATAAAACTAATGCAAAAAATCACTAAAACACCGCATGCATGTGTCTAATGCGCAACTTTAATCTTATCTGATGCTAAAAACGCATTCTGCCATGTCGATTTAACCAGTTATCGCAATGTACTAAACACCACATTAAGCGTATCTGACGATGAGAACGCATTTTGCAATATCAGCTTTAACAAAGTAATCCGAATATGCAAAATCACTAAAACACCACGTACAAGTAACTAATGCGCTTCTTCAAGTTTGTCTGATGCTAAGAACGTATTGTACAATGCCAATTTTAACCAAGTAATCGGATTGTACAAAACCGTTAAAGCACCACACGAATGTGTTTAGAAAAAATCTTTGGGTTTGTCTCACGCTAAAACATGCATTGTACAATGTCATTATCAACAAAGTCATTAAAACATACTAAGAGACTCAAGAACTGTGTCTAAATAGCTTCTTTAAGATTATCTGACGCTGAAAACGCATTGTTCAATTTCACAATCAAATGGAAAGATGAATGTACAAAATTACTACTGAATTTACAAATATGTGCCTAAAGGATTTATTCAAGCCTGCTTGATGCTGAGAACGAATTGGTCAATTTTACCAAAGGAATCTGAATATACAAAATTACTAAAAAAAAAAAAAAAAAAAAAAAAAACTTTTTTAATGGAAAGAAATCAGAATCTACAAAATTACTAAAACAAACAACAAAACTTTTTTTAAGAGCACAGTTTTAAACGTCACTGAATGACGTTTTGAAAACTCCTTGTGCAAGGTCAATTTTAAGAAAGTAATCGGAATGTTCAAAATCACTGACACCACATGCATGTTTTAAAAAGCACATTTGAGCTTCTCTGACGTTCAAAATGCTATGTGGAATGTTACTTTCAACAAGATAAGATAAAACACTAAAACTAATACTAAACTTTAGAACTGTGCTAAAATACTTTTTAGATTTTTACGCTAAAAAATGTCATTGTCATTGTCATTGTCAACTAAGTAAGAAGATTGTACAAAATAACTAAAAACTACAGAACTGTTCTCAAGGCAGTTTTAAGCCTACCTGACTCTTAGAATGCATTGCCCAATGTCAGTTTTAACAAAGTAATCTAAATGTCCAAAATCACAAACACATCTCATACATGTGTATAAAGGAGCATGTTTTATCTTATTTGACGCTGAGAACGCATTTTGAAATGTCAAATTTCATATATGAATATACAAAATCACTAAAAAACCACATGCAAGTGTTTAAAAAGCATCTTTAAGTTTGTCTGACGCTTAGAACGCATTGTGCATTGCCAAGAAGCTGATAGCGCTTCTCTGAGGATGTCTCAAGTTTAAAATTCATTGTTCAATGTCACTATCAACAAAGTCATTGAAACATACGAAAATGCTTAAACACTCTAGAACTGTGTCAAAAGCGCTGCTTTAAGAATGTCTGACGCTGAAGAAGCACTGTTTGATGTCACTTTCAACAACGTAAGTAGAATGTACACAATCACTGAGACATAACATTGAAAAGCCTCTTTAAGAGTATCTGACGCTGAGAACGCATTGTGCAACGTCAATTTTAACAAAGTAACTGAAAGGTACAAAATCACTAAAACACAACATAAATGATTTTAAGATGCACATTTGAGCTTTTCTGACTTTCAACAATGTAAAGGAATTGATTTAAAACAATAATACATTTTAGAACTGTGCTAAAAGGCTTCTTTGAGTTTGTCTGACGCTTATAATGCATTGTGCACTGTCAATTTTTGCAAAGTAATCAAAAAGTACAAAGTCACTAAAACACCAGATTAATAATAGGACAGATAATGGGACAGATTAAAAACACTAATACAGATCTGGGCTAAAAAGGCTATTTTTTGACGCTGAAAATGCATTATGCAATATTACTATCAACAACGTTATTAAAATGTACTAAATCTTTAAAACACTACATGCATGTGTTTAAAGCGCTTCACATATTTTATCTAACACTGAAAACACATTCTGCAATGTCAATTTTAAAAAATTAAAATTTACTAAATCAATATTCCATGTGTTTGTTTAAATTTCTTCTTTAAGTTTATCTGACGCTGAGAATGCATTGTGCAGTTTTAGTACAAAATCACTAAAACACCGCATACATGTGTTTAAAGCGTTTTTTTAAACCTTTCTGATGCTGGGAACGAATTGGGCTATATCAGTTTTAACAGCGTCATCGGAATGTACAAAATCACTAAAACACTAGATTAAAAAAATTTAAAACGTTTGACGTTAATAATGCAATGTAGAATGTTAATGTATATTCATGTCAGTAATGTATCAGGAAAGGTTAATAACAATAATACTGTTTACATTTGTGCTAAACAAGCTTTTTTTTTACCCTGAAAAATTCATTGTGCAATATTACTTTCAACAGAGATATCAAAATGTAATAAATAAATAAGACACCACGGTAAGGGTCTGTTAAAAGCGCTTGTTTAATATTATAGAGTCATCGGAATGTACAAACTTAATAAAACATCTGTGTATATGTGTTTTTAAATGAACAATGAGCTAGTCTGAAATTAAAAATGCATTATGAAATGTTATAATCAGTAATGTAATAGGATAGATTAGAAACACTCATATAATTTAGAATTGTGCTAAACAGGATTATTGGAGTTTGCATGACGCTGAAAATGCAATGTGCAATGTCAGTTTTAACAAAGTAATAGGAATGTACCAATTCAATAAAACACCACATGCATGAGACCTGAGCGCTTCTTTAAGCTTACCTGACGCTGAGAACGCATTGTGCAATTTCAGTGCAAAGTACAAGATTGTACATAATTACTAAAAGACTACAGAACTGTACTTAAAACACTTTTATAAGCTTATCTGACGCTGATAACGCATTGTGCAATGTCAAATTTTAAAATAAATGCACAAAATCACTAAAACACCGCATGCATGTGTCTAATGCGCTACTTTAATCTTATATGATGCTGAAAACGCTTTCTGCAATGTCAATTTAACCAGTTATCGCAATGTACTAAACACCACATTAAGCTTTTCTGACGATGAGAACGCTTTTTGCAATATCAGCTATAACAAAGTATACTCCGAATATACAAAATCACTAAAACACCACTTACATGTAACTAATGCGATTCTTCAAGTTTGTCTGACGCTAAAAACGTATTGTGCAATGTCAATTTTAACCAAGTAATCGGAATAAACAAAATCACCACATAAATGTGTTTAGAAAGCATCTTTTGGTTTGTCTTACGCTAAAACATGCATTGTACAATGTCATTATCAACAAAGTCATTAAAACATAAGAGACTCAAGAACTGTGTCTAAAAAGCTTCTTCAAGATTATCTGACGCTGAAAATGAATTGTGCAAAGTCAATTTTACCAAAGTAATCTGAATCGACAAAATTACTAAAAAAAAAAAAACAACAAAACTTTTTTAAAGCACTGTTTTAGGCTTCAATGACGTTGAAAACTCATTGTGCAAGGTCAATTTTAAGAAAGTAAACGGAAGGTTCAAAATCACTGACACCACATGCACGTTTTTAAAAAGCACATTTGAGCTTCTCTGACGTTCAAAATGCTATGTGGAATGTTACTTTCAACAAGATAAGATAGATTTAAAACACTAATACACTTTAAAACTGTGCTAAAAAGACTTTTTAGATTTTTAAGCTAAAAATTCTTTGTGCAATGTCACTGTCAACAAAGAAGAATGTACAAAATAACTAAAAACTACAGAACTGTTCTTAAGGAAGTTTTAAGCCTACCTGACTCTTAGAATGCATTGTGCAATGTCAGTTTTAACAAAGTAATCTAAATGTAAAAAAATCACTAAAATACCACATACATTATTTTATATTATTTTGTTATTATTTTATTTTTTATTTATTATTATATAGTATGTTCATAGCACCTTCATCTGTATCACCTTAATCTGCATAGTACCTTACTCATAATGTGCACCTTAATCTGTATATTATGTCTATAGAACTCCCATCTATTTTTCATGTTTAAAATACATTCAATAATATATTCACTTGCATATCGTGTTTATACCACTGCCCGTATTCTGTAAATAATGCATATCATAGATACTGTACATCCTGCATTTGCAGCTTATTGCACTTCTGGTTAGATGCTAAACTGCATTTCGTTGCCTTGTACTTGTAAAATTGAATCTAATCTAATCTAACGTGTTTAAAGTGCTGCTTTAAACTTATCTCACGCCGACAACGCATTGTGCAATGTCAATTTAACAAAGTAATAGGACAAATTTAGTGTATTAACAAAGTGATAGGATAGATTTAATACACTATTGCAATTTAGAACTGTGCTAAAAATACTTCTTTAAGTTTGTCCGACGCTGAAATAGCATTATGATATGTCACTGTCAACAAAGTAATCAAAATGTACAAAATCACTTAAACTCCAGATAATATAATTGTAATACTCACAATTGAGTTTGTCTGACGTTAAAAATGCATTGTGAAATGTAATATCAGTATTTTAATAGAAAAGATTAAAAACACTAAAACACTTTACATTTGTGCTAAAAAAAAAGGCTTCTTATGACGCTGAAAATGAATTGTGCAATAATCCTTTCAAAAAAAATATCGAAACATACTAAATAAATAAAACACCACATACATGTGTTTAAAGCGCTTCTTTAATCTTAACTGAGGCTAATGACGCATTCTGCAATGTCAATTTTAACAAAGTTATCGGAATGTACTAAATAAATAAAACACCTTATACATGTGTTAACAGCGCTTCTTTAAGCTTATCTGACACTGAGAAAGCATTTAACAAAGTAATCGGAATGTCCAAAATCACACACACACCTCATACATGTGAATAAGGAGCATGTTTTATCTTATTTGACGCTGAGACCGCGTTTTGAAATGTCAATTTTCATGTATGAACATACAAAATCACTAAAACACCACATGCATGTGTTTAAAAAGCATGTTTAAGCTTGTCTGATGCCGAGAATACATTGTGCATTGCCAAGAAGCTGATAGCGCTTCTCTGAGGATGTCTCAAGTTTAAAATTCATCGTTCAATGTCACTATCAACAAAGTCATTGAAACATACGAAAATGCTAAAACACTCTAGAACTGTCAAAAGCGCTTCTTTAAGAATGTCTGACGCTGATGAAGCACTGTTCAATGTCACTTTCAACAAAGTAAGAAGAATGTACAAAATCGCTGAGACATAATATAGATGTGTTTTAAAAGCCTCTTTAAGATTATCTGACGCTGAGAACGCATTGTGCAACGTCAATTTTAACAAAGTAATTGAAATGTACAAAATCACTTAAACACAACATAAATGATTTTAAAACGCACATTTGAGCTTTTCTGACTTTAATAATGTCACTATCAACAATGTAAAGGAATTGATTTAAAACAATAATACATTTTAGAGCTGTGCTGAAAAAGGCATCTTTGAGTTTGTGTGACGCCTAAAATGCATTGTGCAATGTCAATTTTAACAAAACTAAAAGGAATGATTAAATTTCTACATGGATTGAAAACGCTTCCTATGCTTTTGTGACGCTGAGAACGCATTGTGCAATGTCAGTTTTTGCAAAGTAATCAGAAAGTACAAAATCACTAAAACACCAGATTAATAACAGGACAGATAATGGGACAGATTAAAAACACTAATACACACCTGGGCTAAAAAGGCTATTTTTTGACGCTGAAAATGCATTATGCAATATTACTATCAACAACGTTATCAAAATGTAATAAATCTTAAAAACTCTACATGCTTGTGTTTAAAGCGCTTCACATGTTTTATCTGACACTGAAAACGCATTCAGCAATGTAAATTTTAACAAAGTCAAATAAATTTACTAAATCGACTCTCCATGTGTTTGTTTAAATTGCTTCTTTAAGCTTATCTGACGCTGAGAACGCATTGTGCAATGTCAATTTTAATAATGTAAACATTCAGTACAAAGTCACAAAAAAAAACACATACATGTTTTTAGTACGTACCTTTGGGTTTGTCAAACGATAAGAAATGCGTTGTCCAATGTCATTATCAAGAAAGTAATAGGAGTAAACGAAAACACTAATATATTTCATAACTAAGCTTACAGAACTTCTTTGATTTCGCCTCAGGCTTAAAATGCATTATGCAATGTCACTATCAATAAAGTCATTAAAATAACTTAAAATAAAAAACACTCCACAACTGTGTCTAAAGCACTTCATTAAGATGATCTGATGCTGAAGAAGCATGTTCCAATGTCACTAAAAGTGGAATAAACAAAATTACTAAAAAAAACTGTGCTTAAAAACCTTTTTTAGGCTTGAATGACGTTGAGAACTCACTGTGTGATGTCAATTTTAACAAAGTGAATGAAATGTACAAAATCACTGAGACACCACATGCATGTTTTTAAATGGCACATTTGAATTTGCTGACGGTAATGCATTGTGGAATGTTACTGTCAACAACAGAATAGACTAGATTAAAACACATACACATGGTATAAAGACTTCTTTGAGTTTGTTTTAGGGCATGAAATGATTTATGCAATGAAAATTTTAACAAAGTAATAGGACTGTTTAAGTGTAATAACAAAGTGATAGGATAGATTTAATACACTATTGCAATTTAGAACTGTGCTAAAAACTACTTTTTTAAGTTTGTCTGACACTGATACAGCACTATGCCACTACGTCACTGTCAACAAAGTCAAAAGAATGTACAAAAGTCTTAATAGTCTTAATCATCTTTAAGCTTTTCTGAGGGGAAAAACGCATTGTGCAGTCAATTTTAACAAAGTAATCGGAATGTGTTAGTGTATTAACAAAGTAACAGTATATATTTAAAACACTTACACTTTAGACTTCTTTGAGTTTGTATTACACTAAAATGCATTATTCAGTGTCAATGTCAACAAAGTAAGAAGAATGTACAAAATTACTGAAAAAAGTACAGAACTGTCCAAAAGGCACTTCTTTAGGTCTCTCTGACGCTGAGAAAACTTCGTGTAATGTCATTTTTAAACAAAAAATCAAAAAATACAATATTAAGACTACAAAAACTGTTCTTTAAGCGCCGTTTTAAAATTCATCTGACGTTGAGAACTCATTGTGGAATGTCAATTTAAAAAAGGTATTCGGAATTTTCAAAATCCCTGAGACACCACATACATGTTTTAAAGCGAAGGCTTTGTTAAGCTTTTCTGACGCCGAGTACGCATTGTGCAATGTCAATTTAACAAAGTAATCGGAATGTAAACAATCACTAAAACAACAGATACATGTCTCTATTGTGCAAACTGAGCGAAAGACTTCGTTAAGCTTATCTGACAAGGACAACGCATTGTGCAATGTAAATTTTAACAAAATAGTCGGAATGTACCAAATCACTAAAACACCACGTACATGTAACTAAAGCGCTTCTTTAAACTTAAATGACGCTGAGAATGCATTGTGCAAAGTCAATTTTACCAAATTAATCAAAGTAGTCGGAATGTACAAAATTACTAAAACACTACATACATGTGTTTAAAGTTTTTCCTTAAGCTTATTTGATGCTGAGAGCGCATTGTGCATTGTCAATTTAAACAAAGTTATCGGAAAGTACAAAATCACATACATGTGCATATAGCACTTCTTTAAGCTTTTCTGACACTGATAACGCATTCTTCAGTTGTCAATGTCAGTTTAACAAAGTTATAGAAATGTATTAAAATGTCACTGACACCACATAAATGGTTTAAACGCACAGTTAAGCTTGTCTGACCTTAAAAATGCATTGTGGAATTTTACTATTAACATTGTATAAGAATAGTTTAAAAACAATAATACACTTTAGAACTGTGCTAAAAAGGCTTCTTTTAGTTTGATACAGTCTGATACAGAAAATGCATTGCGAAATGTCACTGTCAACAAACTACAAAACTACAAAACTCTGTTTGTGGAACTTCATTAATCCTATTTGACGCATTGAGAACGCATTGTGCAATGTCAGTATTAACAGTTATCCAAATGTCCTACATAAAAAAACCCACATGCTTATATTTAAAGAGATTCTGCAAGCTGATCTGAGTCTGAGAACGAATTGTGCAGTGTCAATTTTAACAAAGTAATAGGAATGTACAAAATCACTAAAACACCACATGCTTGTGTCTTCAACGCTTCTTTAAGCATATCTAACGCCGTGAACGCATTGTGCAATGCTAGTATTAACAAAGTAATTGGAAAGTACAAAATCACAAAAACACCATATAAATGTTTTTAAAACGCAACTTTGGGTTTGTACGGCGATAAAAATTGCATTGTTTAAAGTCATTATCAACAAAGTAGGACAACAAAGGAGTGAACAAAACCACTACTACACTTTAGAACTAGATGGCAGCGCTTCTTTGAGTTCCTTTCAAGATTAAAATGCATTGTGCAATGTCACTATTAACAAAATCATTGAAACATAATAAAATACAAAAACACTAGAACTGTGTCTAAAGAACTTCTTTAAGATCTGACGCTGAAGAAGCATTGTTTAAAGTAAATAACAACAAAGTAAGATGTCAGTTTTAACAGCGTAATCGGAATGTACAAAATCACTAAAACACTAGATAAAAAACGTTGATATTGCATAGTAGAATGTATCAGTACTAATAACACTAATACATTTTACATTTGTGCCTAACAGGCTATTATTTGACCTTGAAAATTCATTGTGCAATATTACTATCAACAGAATTATTGAAAAGTAATAAATAAATAAGACACCACGTGTATCTGTTTAAAGCGCTTGTTTAATATTATCTGACGCTGAAAAGACTTTCTGCAATGTCAGTTTTAACAGTTATCGGAATGTACAAACTTAATTAAACATCACACATATGTGTATAAAGATCATTTTTCATCTAATTTGACGCTGAGAAAGCATTGTGCAATGTCAATTTTAAAAAAGCAATCTGAATGTACAAAATCACTAAAAAACTACATTAATCATTTTTAAACGAACAACTGAGCTAGTCTGACATTAAAAATGCATTGTGAAATGTTACAATCAGTAATGTAATAAGAAAGAATAAGACACTCATATAACTTAGAATTGTGCTAAACAAGATTACTGGAGTTTGCATGACGCTGAAAATGCAATGTGCAATGTCAGTTTTAACAAAGTAATAGAAATGTACAAATTCAATAAAACACCACATGAATGAGTGCTGAGCGCTTCTTTTAGCTAATCTGTAGTTTATGTAATCTGACGCTGAGAACGCATTATGCAATTTCAAATTTACCAAAGTACAAGATTGTACAAAATTACTAAAAGACTACAGTACAGAACTGTACTTAAAACACTTTTATAAGCTTATCTGACGCTGATAACGCATTGTGCCATGTCAAATTTTTAAAAGTAATATAAATGCACAAAATCACTAAAACACTGCATGCATGTGTCTAATGCGCTACTTTAAGCTTATCTGACGATAAGAACGCATTTTGCAATATCAGCTTTAACAAAGTAATCCGAATATGCAAAATCATTAAAACACCACGTATATGTAACTAATGCGCTTCTTCAAGTTTGTCTGACGCTAAGAACGTAGTGTACAATGCCAATTTTAACAAATTAATCCGATTTTACAAAACCGTTAAAAAACCACATGAATGTGTTTAGAAAGCACCTTTGGGTTTTTCTTATGCTAAAACATGCATTGTACAATGTCATTATCAACAAAGTCATTAAAACATACTAAGAGACTCAAGAACTGTGTCTAAAAAGCTTCTTTAAGATTATCTGACGCTGAAAACGCATTGTTCAATTTCACAATCAAATGGAAAGATGTACAAAATTACTAAAAAAATCTACAAAAATGTGCCTAAAGCATTTATTCAAGCCTGCTTGACGCTGAGAACGCATTGTGCAATGTCAATTTTACCAAAGTAATCTGAATCGACAAAATTACTAAAACAAACAACAAAACTTTTTTAAAGCACTGTTTTAGGCTTGAATGACGTTGAAAACTCATTGTGCAAGGTCAATTTTAAGAAAGTAATCGGAATGTTCAAAATCACTGACACCACATGCATGTTTTTAAAAAGCACATTTGAGCTTCTCTGACGTTCAAAGTGCTATGTGGCATGTAACTTTCAACAAGAAAAGATAGATTTAAAACACTAATACACTTTAGAACTGTGCTAAAAGACTTTTTAGATTTTTACACTAAAAGTTCTTTGTGCAATGTCATTGTAAACAAGGTAAGAAGAATGTACAAAATAACTAAAAACTACAGAACTGTTCTCAAGGCAGTTTTAAGCCTACCTGACTCTTAGAATGCATAGTGCAATGTCAGTTTTAACAAAGTAATCTAAATGTAAAAAATCACTCAAACACCACATACATTATTTTATTTTTATACATAATATGTTCATAGCACCTAAATCTGTATCACCTTAATCTGCATATTACCTTAATCTTAATCTTTACCTTATTCTGTATGTATTATGTCTATAGAACTCCCATTTAGTTGTCATGTTTATTATACATTTAATAATATAATCACTTGTATATCGTGTTTATACCACTGCCCGTATTCTGTAAATAATGTGTAATCATAGATACTGTACATCCTGCACTTGCTGCTTATTGCACTTCTGGTTAGATGCTAAATTGCATTTCGTTGCCTTGTACTTCTAAAGTTGTATGTGTAAAGTTGAATCTAATCTAATCTAACGTGTTTAAAGTGCTGCTTTAAACTTATCTCACGACGACAACGCATTGTGCAATTTCAATTTAACAAAGTAATAGGTCTAATTTAGTGTATTTAGAAAGTGATAGGATAGATTTAGTACACTATTGCAATGTCGAACTGTGCTAAAATACTGAACGCTTTATGCAATGTCAATGTCAACAAAGTAATCAAAATGTACAAAGTCATTTAAAAACCAGATAAAATAATTGTAATACTCACAATTGAGTTTTTCTGACGTTAAAAATGCATTGTGAAATGTAACTATCAGTAATTTAATAGAAAAGATTAAAACTTCTCTCTGATTTTTCAGATTTTTTAACCCAGCTTAGTGCCCTCTCATCCTCTGTACTGCTTATGGGTGATTTTAACATCCATATTGATGACAACAACTGTAAATTTGCCAGGGAATTTTTGGAATTGTTACAGTGTTTTAATTTCACACAACATATACATTTTCCAACTCATAAAAAAGGTCATACTCTTGACCTTGTCTGCTCTACTGGTGTCCTAGTTCATCAGCCGTCCAGCCATGACCTTACTGTCTCTGATCATTTGACAATCATCATGGACATTGAGGTCACTAGGCCCATCACTAGAGCTAAACGTAAAATATCCTTCAGGAATCTTCAATATATCTCTCCCTCTGCTTTCTCAGATTCTCTTGTTAAAAAGATGTCTGTCTGTCCTGTACTGTCTAGTAATTCATCTGACCTTGTCGATTACTATAATGACATACTCGCCTCATGTCTTGATGAGCTGGCTCCTTTGAGAACCAAATTTGTTTCATTTAGTCATTCCGCACCATGGTACACAATTGAGCTTCACCAAATGAAATCCCGTAAACGCCAGCTTGAAAGACTTTATAAGAAAACCGGTCTAACAGTACATTATCAGATTTATTCTGATTATCTTCAACATTACAAAGACGCTCTTACGGCAGCCCGATCCACTTACTATTCCGAACTCATACATGCTGGATCAACAAATCCTAAGACTCTCTTTTCCACAATAAATAAACTTCTCAAACCAGTTGACAATACTACCAATTCCTTTACAGTTGACAAGTGTAACTCTTACCTCTCATTTTTTCAAACAAAAGTTGAGAATATCCACAATTTTCTGACAGTTTCCCCTGTCATCTCTGTTTCTCCGCCTATCTCATCTCAATTTATTACCCAGCCTCTGTCTCAGTTCTCACCTGTGTCTCTTTTGGACCTATCTGAGATCTTAACAGGGATGCGAAGCTCCACTTGTGTTTTGGATCCTGCTCCATCAAAACTTGTTAAGGGTTGTTTTCCAGTTATCTCATCACTTATCACAGAGATAATCAATTCCTCTCTTAGTTCTGGCTCAGTCCCTCAATCACTCAAATTGGCTGCTGTTACTCCCATACTTAAAAAACCTGGACTTGACTCTAACATTATGAGTAACTTTCGGCCCATTTCCAATCTTCCATTTCTGTCGAAAATACTGGAACGTGTTGTTGCCTCACAGCTCAAAGATCACCTAAATTCCAATAATCTATTTGAATCATTTCAGTCTGGTTTCCGCCCCCAGCACAGCACTGAGTCAGCCCTCCTCAAAGTCACAAATGACCTTCTTCTTTCCTCAGACTCTGGACAAATTAATATTCTCGTCCTCCTTGATCTTACTGCAGCTTTTGACACCATTAATCACTCCATTCTTCTGTCCCGCCTTGAATCCTCTGTCAACATCACTGGTACTGCCCTTTTGTGGTTAAGGTCATATCTCATAAACAGACAACAGTTTGTTAATATCAACAATTGTAGTTCTGCCATTGCTCCACTGTCCCAAGGCGTTCCCCAAGGCTCAGTGTTAGGTCCCCTTTTGTTTATTCTTTATATGCTCCCCCTTGGTGACATCATACGTCGGCATGGTTTACATTTCCACTGCTATGCTGATGATATTCAGCTTTACATCTCCTCCAAATCCATTAATACTGAACTTCACTCCACTCTGACAAATTGCATCACTGAAATGAAATTGTGGATGAAAGCTAATTTCCTCAAATTAAACTGTGAAAAATCAGATATGATCATCGTAGGTCCTACAACCCTGGCAAAAACCACAAAAAATTTTCAAATTACCATTGATAATGACACTTTGTCTCCGTCTTCTAACATCCGAAATCTTGGTGTAATTTTTGATAGCAACCTCTCTTTTGACCGCCATGTAAATCACATCACCAAAACTGCTTTCTTTCATCTAAAAAACATAGCACGTCTACGTCCATCACTCTCCTTTTCTGCCGCCGAAACCTTGATTCATGCTTTTATTACATCCAGAATTGATTATTGCAATAGCATCCTTTATGGTACATCTAACAAAATCCTAAAAAAACTTCAGTATATCCAGAATTCAGCTGCTCGCCTCCTTACTCATACTCGCTCCCGTGATCATATTACACCTGTTCTACAAAAACTTCATTGGCTTCCCGTTGCTCAACGCATTCAATTCAAAATTCTTCTATTCACTCACAAAGCTCTCCATAATCAGGCCCCATCCTACCTCACCGACCTGCTCCATCAGCACATTCCCTCCCGTAGCCTTCGCTCTTCTGAGGCTAACCTACTGTCCATACCCTCTAGGACCAAGCACCGGACCTGGGGTGACAGGGCCTTTTCCATAGCTGCTCCATCTTTATGGAATGCTCTCCCCAAACACCTACGAGATTGTCCTGACCTGTCCAAATTCAAGTCACTTCTCAAAACTCATCTATTCAGAGTGGCATTTAACTTGTAACAACACAAAATAAATGCTTTTATTTTTGCTATTCTTTTTAATAGTTTTTATACTTAGATCACGACAGAAATGTGAAGTCCTAGATCCTAAAACTTGTAAAGTTTTCAGTTTCCTGATTGCATGTAAATCTGTCCTGTTTCTGTCTAATTTTAAGAAATTGTTCTATATTTGTTGTTCTCTCTCATAATTTAGCTAATTTTTAATGAACTGTCTTATGCTGCTCTCTTTGTTTTTATCTTAATTATTCTTGATGTTGATGTACTATTTTGATTTTGTACTATGATTTGTATGGTGTATGTACGTATTTGTTTTGATTATTTGTCTTATGTAAAGCGTCTTTGAGTATCTTGAAAAGCGCTATATAAATAAAATGTATTATTATTATTAAAACTTTACATTTGTGCTAAAAGGCTTCTTATGACGCTGAAAATGAATTGTGTAATTTAAAATGTCAATTTTCAAATATGATTGTACAAAATCACTAAAACACCCCATGCATGTGTTTGAAAAGCATAACTATCAACAATGTAAAGGAATTGATTTAAAACAATAATACATTTTAGAACTGTGCTAAAAATTGAGATTGTCTGACGCTTATAATGCATTGTGCAATGTAAATTTTTACAAAGTAATCGGAATAATCACATTTTCTATGTATCCACATACATAGATTGAAAACGCTTCCTATGCTTTTGTGAGGCTGAGAACGCATAGATTGAAAACGCTTCCTATGCTTTTGTGAATTTTTGCAAAGTAATCAGAAAGTACAAAATCACTAAAACACCAGATTAATAATAGGACAGATAATGGGACAGATTAAAAACACTAATACACACCTGGGCTAAAAATGCTATTTTTTGACGCTGAAAATGCATTATGCAATATTACTATCAACAACGTTAACAAAATGTAATAAATCTTTAAAACTATACATGAATGTGTTTAAAGCGCTTCACATATTTTATCTGACACTGAAAACGCGTTCTGCAATGTAAATTTTAAAAAAGTCAAATAAATATACTAAATCAACACTCCATGTGTTTGTTTAAATCACTTCTTTAAGCTTATCTGACGCTGAGAACGCATTGTGCAATGTCACTATTAACAAAATCATTAAAACATAATAAAATACTAAAACACTAGACTTGTGTCTAAAGAACTTCTTTAAGCTCATCTGACGCTGAAGAAGCATTGTTTAAAGTAAATAACAACAAAGTAAGATGTCAGTTTTAACAGCGTAATCGGAATGTACAAAATCACTAAAACAATAGATAAAAAACGTTGACATTGCATTGTAGAATGTATCAGTACTAATAACACTAATACATTTTACATTTGTGCCTAACAGGCTATTTTTTTACTTTAAAAATTCATTGTGCAATATTACTGTCAACAGAGTTATCGAAATGTAATAAATAAAAAAGACACCACATGTACAGTGTATCACAAAAGTGAGTACACCCCTCACATTTCGGCAAATATTTCATTATATCTTTTCATGGGACAACACTATAGACATGAAACTTGGATATAACTTAGAGTAGTCAGTGTACAGCTTGTATAGCAGTGTAGATTTACTGTCTTCTGAAAATAACTCAACACACAGCCATTAATGTCTAAATGGCTGGCAACATAAGTGAGTACACCCCACAGTGAACATGTCCAAATTGTGCCCAAAGTGTCAATATTTTGTGTGACCACCATTATTATCCAGCACTGCCTTAACCCTCCTGGGCATGGAATTCACCAGAGCTGCACAGGTTGCTACTGGAATCCTCTTCCACTCCTCCATGATGACATCACGGAGCTGGTGGATGTTAGACACCTTGAACTCCTCCACCTTCCACTTGAGGATGCGCTACAGGTGCTCAATTGGGTTTAGTCCATCACCTTTACCTTCAGCTTCCTCAGCAAGGCAGTTGTCATCTTGGAGGTTGTGTTTGGGGTCGTTATCCTGTTGGAAAACTGCCATGAGGCCCAGTTTTCGAAGGGAGGGGATCATGCTCTGTTTCAGAATGTCACAGTACATGTTGGAATTCATGTTTCCCTCAATGAACTGCAGCTCCCCAGTGCCAGCAACACTCATGCAGCCCAAGACCATGATGCTACCACCACCATGCTTGACTGTAGGCAAGATACAGTGGAGGTTGGAGGTTGTGTTTGGGGTCGTTATCCTGTTGGAAAACTGCCATGAGGCCCAGTTTTCGAAGGGAGGGGATCATGCTCTGTTTCAGAATGTCACAGTACATGTTGGAATTCATGTTTCCCTCAATGAACTGCAGCTCCCCAGTGCCAGCAACACTCATGCAGCCCAAGACCATGATGCTACCACCACCATGCTTGACTGTAGGCAAGATACAGTTGTCTTGGTACTTCTCACCAGGGCGCCGCCACACATGCTGGACACCATCTGAGCCAAACAAGTTTATCTTGGTCTCGTCAGACCACAGGGCATTCCAGTAATCCATGTTCTTGGACTGCTTGTCTTCAGCAAACTGTTTGCGGGCTTTCTTGTGCGTCAGCTTCCTTCTGGGATGACGACCATGCAGACCGAGTTGATGCAGTGTGCGGCGTATGGTCTGAGCACTGACAGGCTGACCCACGTCTTCAACCTCTGCAGCAGTGCTGGCAGCACTCATGTGTCTATTTTTTAAAGCCAACCTCTGGATATGACGCCGAACACGTGGACTCAACTTCTTTGGTCGACCCTGGCGAAGCCTGTTCCGAGTGGAACCTGTCCTGGAAAACCGCTGTATGACCTTGGCCACCGTGCTGTAGCTCAGTTTCAGGGTGTTAGCAATCTTCTTATAGCCCAGGCCATCTTTGTGGAGAGCAACAATTCTATTTCTCACATCCTCAGAGAGTTCTTTGCCATGAGGTGCCATGTTGAATATTCAGTGGCCAGTATGAGAGAATTGTACCCAAAACACCAAATTTAACAGCCCTGCTCCCCATTTACACCTGGGACCTTGACACATGACACCAGGGAGGGACAACGACACATTTGGGCACAATTTGGACATGTTCACTGTGGGGTGTACTCACTTATGTTGCCAGCTATTTAGACATTAATGGCTGTGTGTTGAGTTATTTTCAGAAGACAGTAAATCTACACTGCTATACAAGCTGTACACTGACTACTCTAAGTTATATCCAAGTTTCATGTCTATAGTGTTGTCCCATGAAAAGATATAATGAAATATTTGCAGAAATGTGAGGGGTGTACTCACTTTTGTGATACACTGTATCTGTTTACAGCGCTTGTTTAATATTATCTGAAGCTGAAAAGACTTTCTGCAATGTCAGTTTTAACAGATATCGGAATGTACAAACTTAATAAAACATCACATATATGTGTATAAAAAGCATTTTTCATCTAATCTGATGCTGAGAACGCATTATGCAATTTCAAATTTACCAAAATACAAGATTGTACATAATTACTAAAAGACTACAGAACTGTACTTAAAACACTTTTATAAGCTTATCTGACGCTGATAACGCATTGTGCAATGTCAATTTTTTAAAAGTAATATAAATGCACAAAATCACTAAAACACCGCATGCATGTGTCTATCTTATCTGCTACTTTAATCTTATCTGATGCTGAAAACGCATTCTGCCATGTCAGTTTAACCAGTTATCGCAATGTACTAATCAACACATTAAGCTTATCTGACGATGAGAACGCATTTTGCAATATCAGCTTTAACAAAGCAATCCGAATATGCAAAATCACTAAAACACCACGTACATGTAACTAATGCGATTCTTCAAGTTTAACTGACGCTAAGAACGTATTGTACAATGCCAATTTTAACAAAGTAATCGGATTGTACAAAACCGTTAAAGAATGTGTTTAGAAAAAATCTTTGGATTCTTTAAGATTATCTGACGCTGAAAACACATTGTTCAATTTCACAATCAAATGGAAAGATGAATGTACAAAATTACTACTGAATTTACAAAAATGTGCCTAAAGCATTTATTCAAGCCTGCTTGACGCTGAGAACGAATTGGTCAGTTTTACCAAAGTAACCTGAATCTATAAAATTACAACAAAAAAAAAGTCTGATCGACAAATCGAAATCTGAATCGACAAAATTACTAAAACAAACAACAAAACTTTTTTTTTAAAGCACTGTTTTAAACGTCACTGAATGACGTTTTGAAAACTCCTTGTGCAAGGTCAATTTTAAGAAAGTAATCGGAATGTTCAAAATCACTGACACCACATGCATGTTTTAAAAAGCACATTTGAGCTTCTCTGACGTTCAAAATGCTATGTGGAATTTTACTTTCAACAAGATAAGAAAAAACACTAATACTAATACTTAACTTTAGAACTGTGCTAAAATACTTTGTAGATTTTTACGCTAAAAAATGTCAGTCATTGTCAACTAAGTAAGAAGATTGTACAAAATAACTAAAAACTACAGAACTGTTCTCAAGGCAGTTTTAAGCCTACCTGACTCTTAGAATGCATTGCGCAATGTCAGTTTAAACAAAGTAATCTAAATGTAAAAAATCACTAAAACACCACATACAATATTTTATATTATTATATATTATGTTCATAGCACCTAAATCTGTAGCACCTTAATCTTCATAGTACCTTAATCTTAATCTGCACCTTAATCTGTATATTATGTCTATAGAACTCACATCTAGTTTTCATGTTTAAAATACATTCAATAATATATTCACTTGTATATCGTGTTCATACCACTGCCTGTATTCTGTAAATAATGTATATCATAGATTCTGTACATCCTGCACTTGCTGCTTATTGCACTTCTGGTAAGATGCTAAACTGCATTTCCTTGCCTTGTACTTGTAAAGTTGTATGTGTAAAGTTGAATCTAATCTAATCTAACGTGGCTTTTTAATCTAATCTAAAGAGCTGCTTTAAACTTATCTCACGCTGACAACGCATTGTGCAATGTCAATTTAACAAAGTAACAGGACTAATTTAGTTTATTAACATAAGTGATAGGATAGATTTAATACACTATTGCAATTTAGAACTGTGCTAAAAATACTTCTTTAAGTTTGTCCGACGCTGAAATAGCATTATGAAATGTCACTGTCAACAAAGTAATCAAAATATTCTTCACATATTTTATCTGACACTGAAAACGCATTCTGCATTGTCAATTTTAACAAAGACAAATAAATTTACTAATTCAACACTCCATGTGTTTGTTTAAATCGCATCTTTAAGCTTATCTGACGCAGAGAACGCGTTATGAAATGTCAATTTTAATAATGTAAACATTCAGTACAAAGTCACTAAAAAAAAAACACATACATGCTTTTAGTACGCACCTTTGGGTTTGTCAAACGACAAAAAAAATGCATTGTCCAGTGTCACTATCAACAAAGTTAGTAAACGAAAACTAATACATTCAAATAATTGAATTCAGGTGTTCCAATTACTTCCATGGCCACAGATGTATAATACCAAGCACCTCGGCATGCAGACTGCTTCTACACACATTCAAGAAAGTTTTCGTGTAGAAAAATTCTGTAGGTTTTGTCTTGCTTCCATCAGTGACATTCAGACCACTGAAGTGAAGAAGGGACTCTTCTCATTAAGAAGTGTTGAACAGCATAATGCTTTTCTTGAGGAACTCAAAACAAATCTGAGCTTGACGAGTGTGAATGGGGTAAAAGGAGACTGCGTTTTGAAAACGCATCTAAAATATTTTCATCCAGTGACTGGATTTCCCCCAGATGCACTACATGATTTGTTTGAAGGCGTAGTGCCTTTTGAATTATCTTTGTGCTTTAAGAAGCTAATTTCTGGAAAGTTCTTTACACTTGATTATTTGAATAGTATAATTTAGTCTTTCCCCTACAGCTTCTCAGATAAGGTGAACTGTCCACAAAAAATTCCACAAACATTCTCATCTAAAAAAACAATTGGTGGCAATGGCCATGAAAATTGGACGCTGATAAGGCTAATACCATTTATGGTTGGTCATATTGTGCCAGAAACAGAGAAAGCATGGCAGCTCTTGATGGATCTCAAAGATATTGTTGAGCTTGTTGCTTCACCCAAGTTTTCAGAGGACAGTCTTTGTTATCTGGAGACTAAAATATCTGATCATCGCAAGCTTTTTACAGAAGTGTTTCCAAATGAAAGATTTCGACCAAAGCATCATTTTTTGGAACACTATCCAAACCTTATACGCTGCTTTGGTCCTGTTGTTGAGCTGTGGACTATGCGTTTTGAATCTAAACACAGTTACTTCAAAACAATTGTCCGTAACACACATAATTTTAAAAACGTCCTTCAGACATTGGCCAACCAGCACCAACTCATGATGGCACATGTCTTACAATCTCCCAGCTTTTTCAAACAGCGCTTGTGTGTTGACAGAGTCAAAACTGTCAAGACATCCTCACTAGATGGAAGATTGAAAATGGCTGTTGAGAGAAAATATGCGGAGCATAATACAGTGTCTTTTGCTTTGAGTGTTGTGTTAAATGGGACCTCATACTCCAAAGGAATGATGGTGTCTGTCGGAAGCTGTGGTGGCCTGCCAGAATTTGGAAGAATACATAGCATTTTGGTAGTTGTCAACGAAGTTTCTTTTGTATTGGAGAGATTTTCTTCTTGGTATGTTGAACATCTCAGGGCTTATGAGGTGGTGGACAGTGCATATGTGGAGTTGGTTGTCACTGACCCAAAGGATCTAAATGACTTCTACCCTCTTGCAGCTTACAGAATTGGGAGAAAGTTGTTAGTGTCACCCAAGAGGTTTTTATTACATTAACAGAGGTGTATATAAGTTACTGGTAGGGCTGAACGATATGGACAAAATATCTAATTGCAATTTTTTGGTTTTGTTGTGATTAAAATTGTGGTAATTCTCTATCAATTGAGGTCTAATCCTTTTTTGAGGCCAGAAAGTTTAGTGTATCCACTTTTTCTGACTTGAGGCTTTAACATAGTCACACAGGTTGTTTCCGATTGGTCTAACTTATCTACAGATGGTTTACAAGCTTTATGCTATTAGCTTCAGTGTTCTCACTTCAAATTTGTTACAGCAACACAGTTAATAATGTAGGATTCTATAAATATTGCCGGTTTTGCAAATTGTAAATTGCATAATAAAACCAATTAATCTTTCAGCCCCAAATTCTCCCACTTAAAATTTAGGCTGTAATAAAAAATAGCTGCTCTTGCGATTTGAAAATTATCTTAAATTGTGATTTCTCTATAAAATTGATTAATCTTTCAGCCTAATGTACTGGTAGGACACTAGGTTATTCATTTTCTCTTGTCTCTTTTCTTAGGAAGCAATGATGCTTCTCCGAGTAATAGTTGCACCTGATTGCATAAAGAAGCTGACCCTGCCTGAAGTGCCATCCTCAGTAGATAGTCTTAAAGAAGTTCTTTGTGACAAACTAAATATTGACAGAAACTTTGTTATCCAGTTTGAGGATCCTGATTTTGGTGGCCAACTCTGTAATTTGACAGACATCAGTGAGCTTCCAGCTGAGAAAGTTACACTTAAAATAATTCAGGAACTGTTTAATGTTACACCACAAGCAGAGACTTCCAGGAGTGAAAGCACGGGGTCTGACACTGATTTAACCCTTGATACAGCTAGTGTCTCCAGTCAATCTAGTCAGTCCCCTTCCACATCTAGGGCAGAGCGGTGGCCAAAGGCATTTCCAATACCAACATTCTCATATGATGTGGAGTTCAGACTAAGAAAAGCTAACGAAGTCTATGACAAGCAGAAAACTACTCTGGATATTACAAGAGAGATAAAAATAGACATATTGGAGAAACTTGCAGAAACTATGTACTCCTTCAAAGCATATCCAAGTGATTCTGAGATTGAGCAAGTTGCAGCTGCATTGGTTTCCAGACACCCATGTCTAAAGGAGTCTGGTTGTGATAGAGGATGCCGTTTCTGGAAAATGAGCCTCAAATTCAAAATGGGCAATTACAGGCAAAAGTTGCGCTTCGCTGGATGTACAGAGCTTAGCAGTAAGAGAGACAATGGTTCAAAAGCTCCTGTGAAGAAGCCTAGAAGGTCAGAGATAAACTTTCTTCCTGACAACCCTATTGGTGTAGATGATGCCACACTGGAGAGAGAGCGGGATTACCTTCAAAATGAAGGAAAGAAAAAGAACATGGACATGACTGTGATCAATGCAAAAATGGAAAATACATTCTCACTCAGGAGAAAATAAATAGTCAATGAGCAGCCGCTTGTCTCTGTTGTAAAAGAAAGGTGGCCCTGCCTCTTTTTGGAAGAGCAAGTAAGTGTCCCTTTAGATTTACCTGTCTGATCTTGAGTGCAAATATCCCATTGTGTTGTGATAGGTAATTGTAATATTGTACTAATACTGTAAATGTGCATTTTTCCTCTCCCTCTCTTTATTTCTCCTTCTCTCTCTCCCGCCCTTCAGATTTTTGCTGAATTCCAAAGGATCACCTGTACGGACCTCAAAACTGCTTTCATGACCTCTCTTGATAAGCATACCAACACACTAATCAAAATGTACCGTGCAAAGAGCAGAGACTTTGGAGATGAGATGAGAATTCTCCTAGACAAACTTGATGACCAGGTGATTATGGGTAGATGTGATTCAAAGTGTATTTGGATATACACTAACATATGGAACACCTGTGGTCATAATTTGTTGGTTCCCCATTTGCTGCAAAAACAGTCCTGACTCATCAAGGCATGGACTGACACCTTTTTATCAGAACCAGAATTAACTTCTTCAGCCATTTTAGCTACAGTACTTTGTTTGTAGGATCGGACCACATGGGAAAGCCTTCGCTCACTACTTGAATCAAGGGCCAAATTATGATGGCTAGACGTCAGATCATCTCCAAAACTGCAGCTCTTGTGGGGTGTTCCTGGTCTGCATCTCTCAAAAGTTGTCCAAGGAAGGAACGGTGGTAAACCAGCGACAGGGTCATGGGCAGAAAAAAGCTCATTGATGCATGTGGGGAGTGAAGGCTGGATCCAACAGAAGAAGTTCATGCTGGATCCAAACTGCGGAAGAAGTTCATGCTGGTTCTGATAGAAAGGTGTTGGTCCATGCCTTGATGAGTCAGGGCTGATTCGGCAGCAAAGGGGGAACCAACAAATTATGACCACACAGGTGTTCCAAATGTTATGCCTGATCAGTGTACACTGTATATTTGGCAATATATTCATTATCTGCTTTGTTAGCGTTATTGTGTGTTTGCCTTAAAATATAGAGAAAATAAATACATAAAGATTAATAAAAACAAACAGTATTAAGGCTGTAAATGTATTTATTATATATAGTCTATAGCAGTGATATGCAACGGACTTTTTCTAAATAAATTTGGGCAGTTTCATTTTGTCCATTCATCATGAAATCAAAATGGAGATACAAGGTTGTGTTTTGACAGCAGCAATTTGGTGTACCTAATGTTTTTTTTTTCACTTTATAGACAACAGACATACTATCCCATAGGAGGGCTACAGCTCTAAGGGGACTGCCAGTGTATCTAAGGGAGCATGAGCCAGTATCAAAGATCTGCCTGGTGAGTTTCCTGCAATATAATATGATAGCTCTTGCGAGTTTCTGTAAGTAAAACCACACAGTCGTGAATTTTGAGTGTGCATCTATGGCAGCATATTCCAGACTTTATTAAACTTCAAATAAAAAATTTCAAATTCCAAATTCAATTGTGTATTTACAATTGCATTTCTAGTGTGAGTGCATTATTAAACTGATAATTCAAATTCAAATGCAAAATTTGTATTAGCATTTACATTTCTGTGCATAATGGCTTCTTTCCTGTGATGGACTGGTGGCCTGTCCAGGGTGTTTTCTGCCTTCCTGCTGCCTGCTCAGAGGAGCACTGGTCTTGGATTAACACTGACCTGCACGTACCAGGGCTTTTCTTGCACATCCTTTAAAAATAGTTATCAGTTATTAACAAGATGTTGTTTTGTGTCAGATCATTAAGACAATAAAATGAAATGTGAAAAGCACTTTTCCATATAAACTTTAGCAGCCATTATGCACAAAAATACAAATATAAATACACATTTTACATTTGAATTCTGAACTCACATTGTAAATACACAACACAATTGAATTGGAATTTTTAATTTTGCATTTTAATATTCAAATTTACTTTATAATAAGTCCAAAATATGTTGCCCTTCATTTAAGACATAATTCAAATTGAAAATGTGCATTTGCATTTTTGTGTATATTGCCTGGAAAAATGTAATATGGAAAAACGAATTGTGTTTTCATTTTTATTGTCTTTAACAGTTGTAAACAGAATAACAGTCATACATTTTGTTTTGCAGTTCCTCATTGTAGTGCTGTAGGTCTGCCAAAACTAAAACATGTTTGCAACCCTGTGTGCTAATGCATTTTCACAGTCAAAAAGGCTTTCTGTCAATCAAATGCTATAGGTGGGACATCAAGAGGGACTTTATGTGGGATGTGTATTAAAGGAAGTGACAAAACACATGTGCAGGACAATGTTCCTTTAGGACCAAGGTTAGAAAACACTGGGCTCATGCCTAGTGACCCTGCCTCTCCTTAATGGGAACATCCATCATTGGTTGTCCAGCTCTTTTGATAGTCCTGTGAGTCTGCCTGAGGCCGGTTACAATATCACTAAAAGTTGGTGCTTGTGTAGCCACTGGTCGGTCAAGAATAACTTCTGCTTAAGGTTTGTTAAGTGTTGAACAGTGGTCACTGTTGTTTCTGTCGTACTGTAAACAAATAATGCTTTTTCTTTGCAAACTGGTTAATCCTCTACAAAAACTTCAAACAGCATCAAATGCTACAACTGACGATAAGAAAAGTAAATTTCTTTAATAAGTAAAAAAAACTCTTATGATAAGAATATCATAATATGGAACCTGTTCTTTACTAGAGCTATATTTAAGTACAATGTACTCCAAGTCCTGCAAAATCTTAACACATACACAATGATTTAGCTTAGAATATTCAAAAACAAATATATTGACTCCCTTTTTCTTTTTTTCAACTTAGGCTACTTTTCCAGAGGAGTCTTGGACAAGAGGAGAAAAAATGATCATCGTTGAAGTGATGGAGAATGACCTTGCTCAGTCAACACCACAGACAACTGTAAACCTGGCCATTGTCATTGAGGAAACGGTGGTAATGGAAAACCTTTATGACTTCATCACAGCCTTCATGATTCTTTTTGGGCTGTTGTATGCACTGAACATGGAATATTCAAAGGGACTAAAATACACATTTGAAGCAGTGCAGAACATCTTTGTCGGTCTAGGAGACAGGTGCACCAATAGAGTTCAGTCCCTAAAGAATAAACTCTTCAAGCTGTAGACAGCCAAAGTATTGCTGTTCAGTTGTTGGGTGTTTTACCCTCGTTTATCATTGTAAAGTCCCTTCAAGAATTAAGAAAAGTTTTGGAGAACTTTTGTTGTGTTTCTGCGTTGGTTACTTTGGAACTGCTAATTCTGTTTTTGTTTTTTTGATGGTGGGATTGAAGGATTGTTGATGAAAAAAGAAGGTTCTTGGCATGGTTTATGTATCCTTAATGCATCAGCTGAGGCTGTAAGATTAATAAAACAAAGCTTGTTTCTGCTAAAGTTTAAAGCCTCCTCTATTTCTTTACACCTCATACACTAGCTTTAATCTTTAAATTATATAGCAAAACTTGATATTTCTTAGTACTGATTTCCAATTAATATTTTTTAGCCAACTCAACTTGAGAAAGCTTACATTAACTAAATTTTCTTTGTTTGGTAAACAAAATAAAAGTCAGTGCAACTCAAAGAGTTTTGCTCAAGACTACTTGTAGTTCATAGTGCAATGAATGTTTTCATGTTTGCTCAACTTAATATGTATTTTAATATTGACAAGAAAATGTCAGTCAGTTTAACAAATGTGCAAAAGTTGAGTAGACAGGAAAATTTTCAGGGAAATTATGTCCCAAGGTTTTTTTTTTGTTTACTCAACTAAATATGTCTTTTAGTGTTGACAAGTCAGTCAGTAAAACAAATAATTAACAAAAGTTGAGTCAACAAAAAAAAATATGGGGAAATTCTGTACCAAGTTTTTTTTTGTTGTGCAAGCAAAAATTTTTTTACAGTGTATGCTTTTGTGACGCTGAGAAAGCATTGTGCAATGTGAATTTTTGCAAAGTAATCAGAAAGTACAAAATCACTAAAACACCAGATTAAAGAAAATTAAAAACACTAATACACATCTGGGCTAAAAAGGCTATTTTTTTGACGCTGGAAATGCATTGTGCAGCATGTGAGCATTTCAAAACAAATCTTACAGCACTTCTTTGAGTTCGTCTCAGGCTTAAAATGCATTGTGCAATGTCACTATCAATAAAGTCATTAAAATATCTTTAAAAATAAACACTCCACAACTGTGTCTAAAGCGCTTCGTTAAGATGTTCTGATGCTGAAAAAGCATGTTTCAATGTCACTATCAACACTGAAAGAGGAATAAACAAAATTACTAAAAAACTAAAAACTGTGCTTAAAAAACTTTTTTAGGCTTGAATGACGTTAAGAACTCATCGTGCAATGTCAATTTTAACAAAGTAAATGGCATGTACAAAATCAATAAGACACCACATGCATGTGTTTGAATGGCACATTAGAGTTTGCTGACGGTAATGCATTGTGGAATGTTACTGTCAACAATGTAATAGACTAGATTAAAACACATACACATGGTATAAAGACTTCTTTGAGTTTGTCTTAGGGCTTAAAATGATTTATGCAAAGAAAATTTTAACAAGGTAATAGGACTTCATTTTTACTGATCTTTAAGCTTTTCTGAAACTGATGTCGCATTCTTCAATGTCAGTTTTACAAAGTTATAGAAATGTACTAAAATATCACTTAGACACCACATAAATGGTTTAAACAAACATTTAAGCTTTTCTGACGTTAAAAATGCATTGTGGAATGTTACTATTAACATTGTAAAAGAATAGTTTAAAACACTAATAAACTTTAGAACTGTGCTAAAAAGGCTTCTTTTAGTTTGTCTGATACAGAAAATGCATTGCGAAATTTTACTGTCAACAAAATACAAAACTACAAAACTCTGGTTGTGGAACTTCATTAAATCTATCTGACGCATTGAGAACGCATTGTGCAATGTCAGTATTAACAGTTATCCAAATGTCCTACATAAAAAACCCACATGCTTGTAATTAAAGAGATTCTGCAAGCTTATCTGAGTCTGAGAAAGAATTGTGCAGTGTCAATTTTAACAAAGTAATAGGAATGTACAAAAGCACTAAAACACCGTAAAAATGTTTTTAAAACGCAACTTTGGGTTTGTCCGACGATAAAAGTTGCATTGTTTAAAGTCATTATCAACAAAGTTATAGGACAACAAAGGAGTGAGCAAAAACACTACTACACTTTAGAACTAGATGCCAGCGCTTCGTTGAGTTCCTTTCAAGATTAAAATGCATTGTGCAATGTCACTATTAACAAAATCATTTAAATATACTAAAATACTAAAGCACTAGAACTATGTCTAAGGAACTTCTTTAAGAATTTCTGATGCTGAAGAAGCATTGTTTAAAGTAAATAACAACAAAGTAAGATGTCAGTTTTAAAAGCGTAATCGGAATATACAAAATCACTGAAACACTAGATAAAAAACGTTAATAATGCATTGTAGAATGTTAATATCAGTAATGTATCAGTATTAATAACACTAATATATTTTACATTAATGTTTTTTTTTTTACCCTGAAAATTCATTGTGCAATATTACTATCAACAGAGTTATCGAAATGTAATAAATAAATAAGACACCACATGTATTTGTTTAAAGCGCTTTAAAGACTTTCTGCAATGTCAGTTTTAACAGTTATCAGAATGTACAAACTTAATAAAACATAACATATATGTGTATAAAGAGCATTTTTTATCTAATTTGACGGTGATAAAGCATGTACAAAATCACTAAAAAACTACATTAATCATTTTTAAAGGAATAACTGAGCTAGTCTGATATTAAAAAATGCATTATAAAATGTTACAATCAGTAATGTGATAAAATAGATTAAAAACACTCATATAATTTAGAATTGTGCTAAACAAGATTACTGGAGTTTGCATGACGCTGAAAATGCAATGTGCCATGTCAGTTTTAACAAAGTAATAGGAATGTACAAATTCAATGAAACACCACATGCATGAGACCAGAGCTCTTCTTTAGGCTTATCTGACGCTGAGAACGCATTGTGCAATTTCAAATTTACCAAAGTACAAGATTGTACAAAATTACTAAAAGACTACAGAACTGTACTTAAAACACTTTTATAAGCTTATCTGACGCTGATAACGCATTGTGCAATGTCAGATTTAAAAAAGTAATATAAATGCACAAAATCACTGAAATAACGCGTGCATTTGTCTAATGCGCTACTTTAATCTCATCTGAGGCTCAAAACGCATTCTGCAATGTCAATTTAACCAGTTATCTCAATGTACTAAACCCCACATTAAGCTTATCTGAATCAGCTTTAACAAAGAAATCCGATTATACAAAATCACTATAACACCACGTACATGTAACTAATGTGATTCTTCAAGTTTGTCTGACGCTAAGAACGTATTGTGCAATGTCAATTTTAGTAATAGGAATGTACAAAATCGTTAAAACACCACATGAATGTGTTTCCAAAGCATCTTTGGGTTTGTCTTACGCTAATACATGCATTGTACAATGTCATTATCAACAAAGTCATTAAAACATACTAACTGTCAAGAACTGTGTGTAAAAGGCTTCTTTAAGATTATCTGACGCTTAAAACGCATTGTTCAAATTCACTATCAAATGGAAAGATGAATGTATAAAATTACTAATGAAATTACAAAAATGTGCCTTAAAGAAGGCATTGTTCTAATGAAACTACATAAATGTGCCTAAAAGCATTTTTTCAAGCCTGCTTGACGCTGAGAACGAATTGTGCAATGTCAATTTTACCAAAGTAATCTGAATCTACAAAATTACTAACACAAAAAACAAAACTCTTTTTAAAAGCACCGTTTTAGGCTTGAATGATTCCGACAACGCATTGTGCAATGTGAATTTAACAAAGTGACAGGACTAATTTAGTGTATTAACAAAGTAATAGGATAGATTTAATACACTACTGTAATTTAGAACTGTGCTAAAAATACTTCATTATGTTTGTCAGACGCTGAAATAGCATTATGCAATGTCACTGTCAACAAAGTAATCAAAAAGTACAAAATGACTTAAACACTAGATAAATAATTGTAATACAACTGTTTGTCTGACGTTAAAAATGCATTGTGAAATGTAACTATCAGTAATTTAATAGAAACGATTAAAAACAGTAGAACACTTTACATGTGTGCTACGAAGGCTTTTTATGACGCTGAAAATGAATTGTGCAATTTAAAATGTCAAACCACATGCCAGTGTTTAAAAAACATCTTTAAGTTTGTCTGACGCTGAGAACGCATTGTACATTGCCAAGAAGCTGATACCTCTTCTCTGAGGATGTCTCTAGTTTAAAATTCATCGTTCAATGTCACTATCAATAAAATGCTAAAACACTTTAGAACTGTGTCAAAAGCGCTTCTTTAAGAATGTCTGACGCTGAAGAAGCACTGTTCAATGTCACTTTCAACAACTTAAGAAGAATGTACAAAATCACTGAGACATAACATAAATCTGTTTGAAAAGCCTCTTTAAGATTATCTGACGCTGAGAACGCATTGTGCAAAGTCAATTTAAACAAAATATTTGAAATGTACAAAATCACTAAATTTCCACATAGATGTTTTTTAAAACGCACATTTGAGCTTTTCTGACTTTAATAATGCATTGTAGAATGTCACTATCAACAATGTAAAGTAATAGATTTAAAACAATAATACATTTTTGAACTGTGCTAAAAGGGTTCTTTGAGTTTGTGTGACGCTTATAATGCATTGTGCAATGTCAATTTTTACAAAGTAATCGGAATGAACAAAATTTCTAATTATCCACATACATGGATTGAAAACGCTTCCTACGCTGAGAACGTATTGTGCAATGTCACTTTGAACAAAGTAATCAGAATGTCAGTGCTAATACTTATGTAGAAAATCAATAAAACACCACATACATGAGATTAAATCTTTTCATCTAGCTTATCTATTGCTGAAAACGCATAATAAGATGTAAATTTTAACCAAGTAATAAAAATGATCTACGCAGTAATAGGAATGAACACATTGTGCAATATCAGTTTTACCAAAGTAATCGGAATGTAGAAAATCACTAAACCACCACTTGTGTCGAAAGAGCTTCTTTAGGCTTATCTGGTGCTGAGAACGCATCGTGCAATTTTGAATTTACCAATTTAAAAGGAATGTCCAAAATTAATAAAGAAATTTTTTAAAGCACCTCTTTAATTCTATCAGACGCTTTTCTCAGCATCTGATAGAATTAAAGAGGTGCTTTAAAAAATGTCTTTATTAATTTTGGACATTCCTTTTAAATTGGTAAATTAAAAATTGCACAATGCGTTGTGCAATGTCAATGTCAATTTCAACAAAGTAAGCGGAAAGTAAATACATGCATTTAAAGTGTTTTTTTAAACCTTTCTGATGCTGAGAACTAATTGGGCAAAGTTAGTTTTAACAAGGTAATGGCAAAGTACAAAATCACTAAAACGCCACAAACGTGTTTAAAACGCACACTTGAGCTTGTCTGACGGTAAAAATGTATTGTGGAATGTAACTTTCAACATTATAATAGGATAGATTTATTACACTAATACTAGAACTGTGCTAAACAAACTTTTTTTAGAGAGTTTTTCTAACGCTTAAAATGCATTGTGCAATGTCAGTTTTTACAAAGTAATCAGAATGTACAAAATCATTAAAACACCAGATAAATAATTTAAAAGTCACAACTGAGTTTGTCTGACGTTAAAAATGCATTGTGGAACGTTGCTATCAGTAATGTTATAGGACAAATTAAAAACACTAATACACATCTCAGCTAAAAAGGCTGTTTTTTGACGCTGAAAATGCATTGTGCAATATTACTATTAACAACGTTATCAAAATGAACTAAATCTTTAAAACACTACATGAATGTGTTTAAAGCGCTTCACAATTGTTTTCTGAAACTGAAAACACATTCTGCAATGTCACTTTTAAAAAATTTAAAAAAATTACTAAATCAATAAAACACTCCATGCATATGTTTAAATCTTTTTTTAAGCTTATCTGATGCTTAGAACGCTTTGTTGCAATTGCCATTCAGTTAAAAATCACTAAAGCACCACATACATGTGTTTAGAACGCATCTTTGGTTTTGTCTGACGCTAAGAAATGCATTGTGCAATGTCAATATCAACAAAGACTTGAAAACATACTAAAATACTAAAACACTCTAGAACTGTGTCTAAAAAGCTTATTTAAGATTATTTGATGCTGAACTAGCATTGTTTAATGTCACTATAAAATGGAAAGATGAATGTACAAAATTACTAAAAAACTACAGAAGTGTGCCCAAAGCACTATTTCAAGCTGTTATGATGCTGAGAACGCATTGTGCAATAACCAAATGTAACAAAGTAATCGGAATGTACAAAAATACTTTTTTCGGCTTAAATGACGTTAAGAACTCATTGTGCAAGGTCAATTTTAACAAAGTAATAGGAATGTACCCAATCACTAAGACAGATGCATTTTAAGCGTTAGAAAAACTCAAAAAAGTCTTTTTAGCACAGTTCTAAAGTGTATTAGTGTAATAAATCTATCCTATTATAATGTTGAAAGTTACATTCCACAATGCATTAAGTGTGCGTTTTAAACACATGTATGTGGTGTTTTAGTGATTTTGTATTTTGCCATTACCTTGTTAAATCTAACTTTGCCCAATTAGTTCTCAGCATCAGAAAGGTTTAAACAAAAACGCTTTAAATGCATGTATTTACTTTCATGTGTTTAAAACGAACATTAAAACTTCATTAACTTTAAAAATGTGGAATTTACTTTTAACATAATAGGATATATACAGTATATATGATATATTTAAAACACTAATACACTTTAGAACTGTGTTAAAAATATTTTTTTTATTTTGGCGTCCAAAATGCATTGTGCAATGTGTTTGTCAAGATGTTCGACGCTTATCTAGTTTCGAGAACGCATTGTTTCAATTTTAATTTTAACAAAGTTAGAACTGTGTCTAAAGTGCTTCTTTAAGATTATCTGACACTGAAGAAGCATTGTTTAATAATGGTAATAACATCAAAGTAAGATGTCAGTTTTTTAGCGTAATCGGAATGTACAAAATCACTAACAAACTAGATATGCATTGTAGAATGTTACTATCAGTAATGTATCAGGAAAAATTAATAACACTAATACATTTTACATTTGTGCTTAACAGGCTATTTTTGACCCTGAAAATTCATTGTGCAATATTACTATCAACAGAGTTATCGATATGTAATAAATAAATAATACACCACATGTATCTGTTTAAAGCGCTTGTTTAATATTATCTGACGCTGAAAAGATTTTCTGCATGTCAGTTTCAACAGTTATCGGAATGTACAAACTTAATAAAACATCACATATACAGTATGTGTATAAAGAGCATTTTTCATCTAATTTGACACTGAGAAAGCATTGTGCAATGTCAATTTTAAAAAGCAATCTGAATGAACAAAATCACTAAAACACCACATTAATCATTTTAAAACGAACACTTGAGCTAGTCCGACATTAAAAATGCATTGTGAAATTTTACAATCAGTAATGTAATAGTACATGATTATAAACACTCATATTAGAATTGTGCTAAACAAGATTATTATTATTATGTTTGTTTAAATCGCTTCTCTAAGTTATCTGATGCTTAGACCGCATTGTGCAATGTCAATTTTAAAAATGTAAACATTCATTACAAAGTCACAAAAAAAAACATATTTGTACATGTTTTAGTACGCAACTTTGGGTTTGTCAAACGATAGGATATGCCACTATCAACAAAGTAATAGGAGTGAACGAAAACACTAATGTATTTCAAAACTAAGCTTACAGCACTTCTTTGAGTTCGTCACAGGCTTAAAATGAATTGTCACTATCAAAAAAGTCATTAAAATATCTTTAAAAAAACACTTTACAACTGTGTCTAAAGCACTTCGTTAAGGTGATCTGATGCTGAAAAAGCATGTTTCAATGTCACTATCAACACTGAAGGAGGAATAAACAAAATGGTATGTAAAATCACTGACACCACATGGATATGTTTAAATGGCACATTTGAGTTTGCTGACGGTAATGCATTGTGAAATGTTACTGTCAACAATATAAAAGACTAGATTAAAACACATACACATGGTATAAAGACTTCTTTGAGTTTTGTCTTATGGCTTAAAACGATTTATGCAATTAAAATTTTAAGAAAGTAATAGGACTGTATTAGTGTAGGTTTAAAGTGATAGGATAGATTTAATACACTATTGCAATTTAGAACTGTGCAAAAAAAATTTTTGTAAGTTTCTCTGATGCTGATACAGCACTAAGCAATGTCACTGTCAACAAAGTCAAACGAATGTACAAAATTATGAAAACACCAAATACGTGTCTTAATCGCTTCTTTAAGCTTTTCTGAGGTGAAGAACGCATTGTGCAGTCAATTTTAACAAACTATTCGGAATGTGTTAGTGTATTAACAAAGTAATAGTATATATTTAAAACACTTACACTTTAGACTTCTTTGAGTTTGTATTACGCTAAAATGCATTATTTATTGTCAGTGTCAACAAAGTAAGAAGAATGTACAAAATAAAAAAAATAAAAAAGTACAGAACTGTCCAACAGGAACTGCTTTAGGTCTCTCTGATGCTGAGAACACATCGTGTAATGTCATTTTTAAACAAAAAATCGAAAAATACAAAATTAACACTACAAAAACTGTGCTTAAAGCGCTTTTTAAGTTAATCTGATGATGAGAATTCATTATGGAATGTCAATTTAAAAAAGGTATTCAGAATATTCAAAATCCCTGAGACGCCACATACATGTTTTAATGTGCTTCTTTAAGCTTTTCTCAGGCCGAGTACGCATTGTGCAATGTCAATTTAACAAAGTAATCGGAATGTAAACAATCACTAAAACAACAGATACATGTCTCTATTGTGCGAACTGTGCGAAAGACTTCTTTAAGCTTATCTGACAAGGACAACGCATTGTGTAATGTCAATTTTAACAAAGTAGTCGGAATGTACCAAATCACTAAAACACCACATAAATGTAACTGAAGCGCTTCTTTAAGCTTAAATGAGGCTAAGAACGCATTGTACATTTACATTTTCAGCATTTAGCAGACGCTTTTATCCAAAGCGATTACACAATGAGCGGAACACGATGAGCAATTGAGGGTTAAGGGCCTTGCTCAGGGACCCAACAGTGGCAACTTGGTGGTGGCTGGGCTTGAACCGGCAACCTTCTGTTTACTAGTCCAGTACCTTAACCACTGAGCTATCACTTGCATTGTACAAAGTCAATTTTACCAAAGTAATCAAAGTAGTCGGAATGTACAAAATTACTAAAACATACATGTGTTTAAAGTGCTTCCTTAAATTTATTTGACACTGAGAACGCAATGTGTTTTAGTGATTTTGTACTTTCCAATTACTTCAGATATGATATGATTACAGATATGATTACAGAAGCGGTTAAGAGACAATTATGTGGTGTTTTAGTAATTTTGTACATTTCTATTACAAAAATTGACATTGCACAATGCATTCTCAGAGCCAGATAAGCCAAAAGAGGCGCTTAAAACTCATGTATGTGGTGTATTTTTTATTTTCAACTTTCTGATTATTTTTGTTGAAATGGACTTTGCACAAAAAGTACTCATTGTCAGAAAAGCTTTAAAAAGCGCTTTAAAAACTTATCCGACGCTGAGACATATCACTAAAGTGCTAAATTTTACTAAAGTAATCGGAATGTGTTAGTGTATTAAAAAAATTATAGTATAAATAAAAAAAAACTATTAAAATTTAGAACTTTGCTAACATGCCTTCTTTGTGTTTGTCTTAAGCTTAAAATGCATTATGCAATGTCACTGTCAACAAAGTATGAAGAATGTACAAAATTACTAAAAACAACGACAGAACTGCGCCTAAGGAACTTCTTTAAGCTTGTCTGACACAATGAAGGCATTGTGCAAAGTCAATTTTAAACTACAAAACTGTGCTTGTAGCACATTTTAAAGCCTATCTGACAATGAGAAAAGGAAAGTATAAAATCAATTTTTCACCACATACATGAGTTTAAAGCGTTTTGTAAAGCGTTCGCTGAGAGCGAACTGTTAAATGGCAATTTTACCAAAGAAATCGGAACATTTACTTACAAACTACAAAACTGTGCTTGAAATGTACAAATGTACTAAAACACTGCATGCATATGTTTAAAGCACTTTAAGCTAATCTGACGCAGAAAACTTATTGTGCAAAGTCAGTTTTAACAATTTATTCAGAATGTGCAAAATCACTAGCGCACCACATTTGCATATAGCACATTCTGAAGCCTATCTGACACTTATAACGCATTGTCAAATGTCGATTTTACCAAAGTTACAGGAATGTACAAAATTACAAAAACACATACATGTGCATATAACACTTCATTAAGCCTATATGACGCTGAGAACGCATTCTTTAATGTCAGTTTTACAAAGTTATAGAAATGTACTAGAAAAATCACCACATAAACTGAAAATGCATTGCGAAATTTCACTGTCAACAAACTACAAAACTCTGTTTGTGGGACTTTATTAAACCTATCTGACGCATGGAGAACGCATTGTGAAATTTGAGTAATAACAGTTGTACTACATCAAAAAAAAAAAAAAAAAATGCTTTTGTTTAAAGAAATTCTGCAAGCTTATCTGAGGCTGAGAACGCATTGTGTAATGTCAATTATAATAAAGTGATCGGAATGTACAAAATCACTAAAACACCACATAAATGTGTTTAGAACGCTTTTTAGGGTTTGTCTAACGCTAAAAAGTGCATTGTGCAATGCATATATCAACATAAAAATATGAGGGAGCAAAAACACTAATACACTTCAGAACTAAGCTGACAGCGTTTAGTCGTCACCAGCTTAAAATGCATTGTGTCACTATCACCAAAGAAAGTGAAACATACTAAATTACTAAAAACTTTTCTATGTGTCTAAAGCGCTTCTTTAACATTATATGACGACGACGAAAAAGTTTTCAGTGTCACTTATCAAAAAGGAAGGATGAATGTACAAGATTACTAAAAAACTACAAACAACCACATTAACGGTTTGTTTACACGTTTGAAGCCCTTTTTAAAAAAAGCTTTTCTGACGATGAGAACACCATATAAAAAGTCATTTCAACAAAATAATCAGAAAGTTGAAAATCAAAAACACACTACATACATGAGTTTAAAGTGCTTCTTTTAACATATCTGACGTGAGAATGCACTGTACCATCCCAGTTTTAACAAAGTAATTGGAAAGTACAAAATCACTAAATCACCACATACTTGTGTCTTAAGCGCTTCTTTAAGCATATATGACGCCGAAAATGCATTGTGCAATGCCAGTTTTAACAAAGTAACTGGAATGTACAAAATCACTAAAAAACCACATACTGTACATGTTTAAAGCGTTTTTTAAGCCTTTCTGATGCCGGGAACGAATTGGGCTATATCAGTTTTAACAGCGTCATCAGAATGTACAAAATCACTAAAACACTAGATAAAAAAATTTAAAACATTTGACGTTAATAATGCAATGTAGAATGTTACTAATGTATCAGGAAAGATTAATAACACTAATACATTTTACATTTGTGCTAAACAGGCTGTTTTTTGTCCCTGAAAATTCATTGTGCAATATTACTATCAACAGAGTTATCAAAATGTAATAAATAAATAAGACACCATATGCATCTGTTTAAAGCGCTTGTTTAATATTATCTGACGCTGAAAAGGCTTTTTTCATTGTCAGTTTTAACAAGTAAGTTAGAGTTATCGGAATGTACAAACTTAATAAAACATCACATATATGTGTATAATAAAGCAATAAGCCACGAGAGGCCGTGCGTTACTGTGAAAATCATAGCAGTAACCATGGCTGGATTACTGACCGGGCCAGTGGGGCCAGCGCCCAGGGGCCCTTGAGGTCAGGGGGCCCTGGGGGGGCCCTGGCCCAAAACATTTTGCGATGCCTATCAACATTTATGATACAATATATTTTTATTTGCGAGGGCCCTCCATTTTAAGGATCCTCTGACTATTAGGGACTTTGACCCCAGGGCTTCTTGGGGGCCCTAGCCATGCTTTTGGGGCCCATAGCCATGCTTTTGGGCCCCTTATGAAAATGGATGAGGCATTGTGGCACTGCTCTGACTTCGACTTCTGGCTATTAGGGGTCCTAGGAAAGAGGGGGGCATATTTTTAGAGGGCCCTGGTTATGAGAGCCCCTACCAGGGGGCCCTAGAGAAGAGCAGGGCATACCATTAGAGGGCCCTTGATCACGAGAGCCCCTGCTATGGGGCCCTTGACTTCCATAGAAGTCGTTTACCATGGCTCCTTGACTTTCTAGGGACCTACAAACTGCCAGGCAAGCTACCATATTTCATAACAGACGTTTTGTTGCAAATATGCGATTCAGGCCCTTACTTAATGTTTCTGAATTTGTATTGTTTCAAAATTATTATGTTCAATTTCTCTTAAGCGCAGAGACACAAATTAATTTAGCAATTTTGCAATTATTTAAATTTAAGACAAGCAATTTGTCTGATGAATGCTATCTTTGACACCGATTAAATTGAGTGAATTTGGCCAAGGGTGTGATTTCACTTATGTGAAAACAACAAGCCATTTGACTAGTTTCATGTTTCTCCTTTAATAAACAACAGTAAAGAGACCAGTGGTCACTCCAGCTCTAAAGGATTGCATGAAAGGAAAAGTGCCTTTTCATACAACAGAACTGCAAGCTAATTTTACTGAGTAGCACAATTTTGGTTTGGTGACAGATGATGAAACAGCAAGTGGTTTTGTTGTAGTAGCTGTGGCTGCGTATGCGTGTAACCCTGATATTTTGTTTGAGGATTATTTATTGGAAAACATATTTTATTCAGCTTGTTATTCAATGACTATTCAATGACAGTTTGACATGACTTGACATGTTTCAAGGCAGTGTGAAGGGGTCTCGACAATAATTAAACTTGATTTAATATCATTAACACAGCATTTTTAATATACTTAAAACCTTCCCCCTGTCTCCCTCTCCATGCCTCTCTCTCTCTCACACACACACACACACACACACACACAAAACAGCATTTTTTGTAGTAGATAGTGGCTGCCCCTACCCCACTCTCTCACTCGGTGGTGAAAAATTGTTACATTGCCCTAAATTCCCACGGGGGCTGAGCCAATCAGGTGTTGCGAGAACTTCCAAGTGAATATGCAAGATCTATATAAAACCCCCTGCCAGTATCAAAACTCCTCACATTCAGACAGTTCAGCTTGCGAACTTGCTCTGTGCTTTTACTTCAACTTTTACCTTGCTATTACCAGATCAGCAACCAACAGCCTTTTTAAAGGCTCATTGCCCTTTATACTGCATTATATTATTTTATAATATATATAAATATTTTTATATTATATTATACTATACTATATTGCATATATTCTGTTACATTCTTTTCATAGTCTTTTCAAAGGTTTATATATTATATTATATTACATGATATAATATTATATTACTATATATAATATATTAAACTTTGAAAGGTTCACAGCCTTTTTCAAGGCTAGTGTAACGTTGCTAACTAGCAACTCACAGCTTTTTTAAAAGCTTATTGTTATTTGCATATTACATTATTGATAATAGTAGAAGTGTAAGCTTTATAATATTAGTACATACATACAATACATTTACAATAACAACAATTTATAGCTAAATAGTTATAGGTCAGCCTTTTTTTATTACATATTGTATCTGGTTCTACAATTTTGTGATTGTATTTTTTTCCTGAACATACAACATAGAAACAACATAGTAAGTATTGGATAGGAATAGGAATTTGCAAGACAAGCTTCTATATTTGCATCTTAAGAAACACTTGCCATTAATAACATGGATCCCAAACAAAAAAGTGGTGCCTCAAAAAGAAAAGCAAAAAATATTAAGGAAGTAAATCAGGCAGATTTCCTGAAAAGCGTTCCTTTGATCTCAAACTTCTTTGAGAAACCGCTGGATATGAGTGAGACAAGTATTGCTAATGTTAGCAGTGATCAGAGTTCTAGCAATGAAGATGTGATCACCACTGGCTTAGTGTCACCTGTCAGTGACTATGTACCTTTGCAGACCCAGTCAGGTGCAGAGCAGGAATGCCAGCCCTGCCAGGCTACCACAGACCAGCAGCAGAAAGACCATGAAAGGAAAGTTGCAGGTGTGTCAGACCCACAATCAGACCAGCCAGCTGCATCGTGTGAGTGTCGTTTTTCAAATGAGGAGGGCAAGGACCCCAACTCCTGGTGTGAAATGGTCAACGACCCTGCTTTATGGCCCAGTACCATTACCGACCAAGCCAAGTCGATTCTTGTTAGTAGAGGAGAAGCTGCATTTCAAAACAGAAGTGCTAAGTACCCAGCCTCAGTCAGGGATAGAGGCATTGGGGGTACCAGTAGGAGCTTTACAAATGCTCTACTCAGTTGCTCTCTACCCAACGGGCAAACTGTGACTAGGCAGTGGCTACTTCACTCTCCTTTAACTGGCTGTGTGTATTGTTTTGCTTGCAAACTGTTTTCCAGTAAGCACAATACTTTTGTTCATGGATTTTCTGACTGGAAACATTCAGAGCGGATTGGTGAGCATGAGGGGAGTGTGGAGCATAGGGCTTGCATGCTAGCATTATATAATCGCTCCAGAGGCACAGCAACAATTGATTCTGATATTGTCAAACAAATTGATGCAGAAAGACAATACTGGCATGAAGTTTTGAAAAGAGTTGTTGCAGTCATCCAGTTTTTGGGGGAGAGGGGACTTGCTTTCAGGGGAGATGATGAGCTATTAGGATCAGCCCACAATGGTAATTTTTTGGGCATCATAGAACTCTTAGCCAAATTTGACCCATTCCTAGCTGAGCACCTCCAAAGGTTTGGAGGTAAGGGAAAAGGTTCTGTGTCCTACTTATCATCGACAGTGTGTGAAGAATTTATCAATTTGATGGGACAGAGAACAAAGCAGGCAATTGTTAATGAGATCAAAGAATCAAAATACTTCTCTGTTATAGTTGACTCCACTCCAGACCTTGCTCATGTGGACCAACTTACTTTTATTTTCAGCTTTGTTAATAATGACGGACATGTAGTTGAGCGTTTTCTAGCTTTGAGCCTATTGAAAACCATAGTGGGGACAGTTTGGCAGGGTGTGTCGTTGCTATGGTGGAGAATCTGGGCCTAGACTTATCCAACTGTAGGGGCCAGTCATATGATAATGCAAGTAACATGTCGGGAAAGTACAATGGAGTTCAAGCTCATCTTAAACAAAGAAACCCTTTGATTTGTTATGTCCCCTGTGCAGCACATTCACTGAATTTAGTTGGTGTCGATGGTGTTGACAGTAGCCCAGAAGCTGGACGTTTTTTTGACTTTGTACAGGCAATGTACACATTTTGTGCATCATCTACACACAGGTGGGGAAAGGTTTTCCGTGATACTGATATCAAACTCACACTGAAATCACTGTCAGGTACTCGATGGAGCGCACGAGCTGAGTCAACTAAGGCTCTTTGGAAATATTATGCACAACTGAGAGAGGCATTGAATGATATGTCTAAAGATATGGAGGAGAAATGTGTAACTCGAAGTGAAGCCTCTGCACTCTGTGACAAATTGGACACGTTGGAGATGGCCTTCATGGCATACTTCTGGGACACAATACTACAGAGGTTCCAAGCCACAAGCCTGCAGCTGCAGAAGCATGATATTGACATATGTACAGCTACACAACTTCTCTTGTCTTTACGAGACTTTGTGGCAGCACAGAGAGATAACTTTGAGGTGTTTGAAGGGGCAGCTTTAAATGTCACCACTGCTGTCTCCCAAGAGTACAGGCATGACCTCCAGCGTACAAAGAAGCGCAAAATTATGTCTGATGATAGTGCAGAGCCAGGTGTAGCATTTAACGGAAAGGACAAGTTTCGGATCGAAACTTTCAATGTTGTCATTGACAAACTTGTGTCCTGTCTCAACCACCGTTTGAATGCATACACACACTTAACTGAGCTATTTGATGTTCTTTTCATGCCTGACAATATGTCCAACAGTGAGCTCACTTTAAAGGCTAACTCACTCGCTGCAGCATATCCTTCAGATCTGAACATGAGCCTGGCAGATGAATTGATACAATACAAATCATTCATAACAGAAAAAGAAAAATGTCCTAGTAAAATGCTCAAAACCATGATAAATTTGAATTTACAGTCAACCTTTCCAAATGTCTACATAGCACTTAGACTTTTTTTGACTGTGCCTATCACAAATTGTGAAGTGGAGCGTTCATTCTCCAAACTGGCTCGTATTAAAAATGAACTCAGGATTAGGATGCACCAAAACCGCCTGAACTCACTGTCACTTCTGGCCATTGAATCAGATTTGGTCAGACAGCTTAATTTTGATGAATTAGTGGATGACTTTGCAAGAAAGAAGAGTAGAAAGAAACTTATATAAAATAGATTCTTGTGTTAGGGTTAGTTATTGACAGGTTGTTTAATGTATTAATTTATTTATGTTTTTGGCGGGGGGGGGGGCGCGGGGTGGGGGGTGAGGCCCTGGGCAACTCTTTGCCCAGGGGCCCAGACTATCCTTAATCCGTCCTTGCACATACATGTGTTTAAAGCGTTTTTTTAAGCCTTTCTGATGCTGAGAACCTACTGGGCAATGCCAGTTTAGTAAAATGCATTATGCAGTGTCACTATTAACAAAATCATTGAAACATACTAAAATACTTAAACACTAGAACTGTGTCTAAAGAGCTTCTTTAAGATTATCTGACGCTGAAGAAGCATTAGTTAATGTAAATAACAACAACGTAAGAAAAATGTACAAAATAACTAAGACTACAGAACTGTGCATAAGGCACCTCATTAAGTCTATTTGACTATGAGACAGCATTGTGCAATGTCCATTTTCAAAAAGCAATCTGAATGTACAAAATCACTAAAACACAACATTAAAAATGCATTGTGAAATGTTACAATCAGTAATGTAATAGGATAGATTAAAAACACTCATACAATTTAGATTTGTGCTAAATAAGATTGTTAGAGTTTGCATGACGCTGAAAATGCAACATGCAATGTCAGTTTTAACAAAGTAATAGGAATGTACAAATTAACTAAAACACCACATGCATGAGTCCTGAGAGCTTCTATAGGCTTATCTGACGCTGAGAAAGCATTGTGCAATTTTAAATTTAGAGAACTAGAATGTACAAAATTACTAAAATACTACAGAACTGTTCTTTAAACACTTATTTAAGCTTATCTGACGCTTCAGTCTGGTATGGAAACTGCACTGCAGAGGACAGGAAGGCACTCCAGCGTGTGATAAAAACTGCACAGAGAATTTCTGGAACGTCCTTCCTGCACTACAGGACATTTTCAGACCAGGGTTGTCAGGAGAGCCAACAACATAATTAAGGACAGAACACCCCCCCAAAACTACCTCTTCACTCTTCTGCCATCAGGCAAACGTTTTAGAAGCATAAAGGCCAGAACAACAAGACTGACCAACAGTTTTTACCCACAGGCAGTCAGGCTTGTGAACAAACATGGACTATTACATACACAACCTACCTCATGAACATTAAACCTCAATGCACAATTGTACATCACAATGACCGTAGCTATGCATAATTTGCACAAAATTTTCTATCTGACAGAACTCAATACATCACAATTGTACATCACAATGACAGCTATGCATAATTTGCACCTAAAAATAACCTAAAAATATAACTTAAAATGCTGCTATATTTTCACATTTTTCTGCACCTTATATGACTGCTGCTATGTGCCTTTTTAATTCATTGTATATAAAAGTTTTTATAGTTTAAATTTATATTTAAAAAAAAAGTTTTTATACTAAGCCTTTATTCTGTTAGTTTAATTTTGTTCTTATGGATAATACTTATATTGACGTTTGGAGGACGAACAAAGTAAGAATTTCATTGTACAGTGTAACTGCTGGTTCTTCTGTTCACATGATAGACCAGGGGTCCTCAAACTTTTTAACTTAAGAGCCGGATTACTGTTCTTCAGTGTTTCGGGGGGCCGGACCGCAGATGAAATAGTAAACACACCCCAAAAAAAGCTATTTACTATGTATACTGGATGTATTGTCTGCTGTGTATAACTGTAGTATAATTTTACTTCATAATGATAATGCAGACATTTTATTTATTTTAATCATTTCCATTATCCCAACTCATAGTGTTTCCCCAAAAATCAGTGTGAACTGTGAGTCTGCTTTTGCCTGACGAGACAGTAAGCATCAGGTTCCATATTTGTTACTGCCAGTCATAATAGGTAATAAGCAGGGCTGGACTGGGAACAAAATTCAGCCCTGGACTTTTTTCTTGACCAGCCCACTACAAGCACATCGCGCCACACATATCACCCCCTAATCAAATGTTAGATGATTGATATTAATATTAATCTATCTTACCACTAAAGTTAATAACTCACTATAATAAAAATTAAAATAATAAAAAAATAACTACAAACAAATATATATATTTCCAACACTTTTCTTTGGGATTAATAGTTCTATCCATCTATCACACACATAAAATTTACAATTTCTTAAATGGTTCTATTGGATTTCCCCATCCTGTCTCATTAAACCGCAAGAAATAAAATTAAACCTTTCTTTCATTAAACCTTTAACACTGGTAAATATGCTTTTTTCGCACTTTTATTGACACGTGATTCACGTTTGTTCCAAATTAGTGCATTGCTCTGATGAGCAAAGAAATAAATACTTTATATGTTGACAAGGGAAATTAACCATGTGAGCTATGCACATAATCACTCTAAAAAATTTCCTGAACAGCTGCATTTTTCCTTTCTGTATTATAGATGACAAGATAGTGTTTACTTTTTCTGAAGAGCAGAGACTAATGGTACCATCTCAAATTATATCCACCGCCCTATGTAGTGCACTATGTTGGACATGACATCATAGAACTTTTACAAAAATCGTCCTTAAAACGGCTTTTTCTGTTTTTTATCACGGGCTTTTTCTGCACTTCCTTTACGCTTTTTCGACCCTTTCTCCATCTCGCACTCATTCATAGTTCTTGTACTGGTGGTTGTGATTACGGTTTATCCTGTGGGAGGGACATTTCTGTGATTGGCCAATGGACATGCAGCGAGGATACTGTGGTGGGCCAATGCACACTTCAGGATTATTATTCAGGAATATTTAAAACAGAATTTATTTTTCACTCTCTCAGCGGCCCACATACAGAGCGGCCCACCGGGAAAACTCCCGACCCTCCCGATGGCCAGTCCATCCCTGCGAGAGACCGTGCGTTACTGTGATTTTAGCACGGGGAATGACGTTTTTGGCACGACGCGAAGCGGAGTGCCTGGGACTTCTTTCCCGTGCTGGAATCATAGCAGTAACGCGCGGTCTCGAGTGGCTTATTGCTTTTATAAAACGGCGGTCAACATAAAATACAATAAATACAACGTTTCATTCATAAATGTATTTTTTGTGTATAAACTTACAATAAAGCATTCTTTTGCGATGCAAGGTAGTTCGATTAACAGTGTTGCTAGGAAACATGAGGGCGAACATAACATTCACTTTATCTTTTCAGTGGCGTATTAATCTGGAATGATGTGAGGTGGTCATAGGTGTGCGTTTATCGGGGATTTTTCAACAACTTCGAACGCGGCTCAGCCAATCAGATTTTATGACCGGAACTATCCGTTTTATAATTAGGGTTTTATAATAATGTAGAAAGAAGGAAAACTTCAAACCTCCGCTGCCTTGCGGCTACATCCATCTTAGGCATGGAAAAGGCTTCAGGAGTAAACCTCGAGGTCAAATCAAAAATCAGGAGTCGGAGTCCCTAAGGTGGTTCAAGGCCAAATGTGGTCTTGTCCCGGCAACTCCTGCGATGTTTTTAGTGCCAAGTTGTATCGGCTTTCATTGTTCCCTTGGATCCACCAGCTGCGTGGAAAGGGGGGGTCTGTTGCATGGGCAACAGCTGATCCTCCATATCATCCTGCCCAGGCTTTTGTAGCTCCACTGGAGAGGAAACTCCAGCGACACCGCAAGGCGCCGACACAACACGGGAAGCGGCAGATACCGGTTATAAGCTCATTTGATTGGCGAAAAAAACGGTGGGAGAGATCATCGCATCTCACTGGACAGCTATCGCCCGCCTCAAGCTGGGCAGCCCCCAGCCAGTAAGGTGCTGTCCCGCCATGGCTTGCCTGCTTCACTTGGGTGCGTGAAGCTTAGAGAATCATCTCGACAAGTAGGCCATAAATTGTGCACCAGGCAAGCAAGGAAAAAACAAGAAGACTCCAGCTCTTCGCTTCGCAAGCTGGAACGTCAGGACCATGTGTCCTCACTGCTCACTGCTAATCTGCAGCATATCGACAACGCACGCCAGACTGCCGTCATTGATAAGAAACTCTCAAGGCTCAACGTCGACGTGGCCTGCCTACAGGAAACTCGACTGGCTGACAGCGGCACCATAAGAGAAGCAAATTACACGTTCTTTTGGCAAGGAAAGTCATCGCACGAATCTCGTCAGCATGGCGTTGGCTTTGCTGTGAAGAATTCGCTCGTCCCCTTCATAGAGCCACCATCATCAGGCACAGAAAGAATCGTCTCCTTCCGGTTGTCCACAGATGCTGGTCTAGCCAGCATCATCAGCGCATACGCCCCGACACTATGCTCAGCTCCAGATAAGAAGGACCAGTTCAGTTATGAGGCCTTACATGTAGTGATTTCCAGGATACCCAGTACCGAAAGCCTTTACCTGCTTGGGGACTTTAATGCTAGGGTAGGAGCTGACCATGAGGCCTGGCCCACCTGCCTTGGTTCTCACGGATGTGGAAAGATCAACGAAAATGGTCAGCGACTGCTAGAATTGTGCTGCTTCCATGGCCTCTGCATTACAAACACTTTTTTCAAGTGTAAGGAGATTCACAAGGTGTCTTGGAGGCACCCATGCTCCCGCCATTGGCACCAGTTAGATTTAGTCATCACCAGGTGTGCGGACTTTGCAAGCGTTCTCCTCACCCGCAGTTATCACAGTGCTGATTGCAACACCGACCACTCCCTTGTGGCCTGCCAGGTGCATGTATCGCCAAAGAAACTGCACCATTCCAAGAAGAAAGATCACCCTCGCATTAACACCTGCTGTGCAAACAATCCAGAAAAATCTGAGCGGTACGTCAGTATGCTGCAAGAAGCCCTCGCAAAGAAGCCACCGGATGGTACTATTGACTCCAAATGGACTCACATCCGTGAAGCTGTGTACAACTCAGCGATTAATGCCTATGGTAAGAAGGAGCAGAAAAGTGCCGACTGGTACGAAGCCCACTGGGAGGATATGGAACCTGTAACCAATGCGAAGAGGAAAGCTCTTCTGGCATACAAGGCTGCGCCAAACCCCAGCACATTGGAAGCCCTCAGGGTTGCTAGAAGAAACGCCCAGCAGACTGCCCGCCACTGCGCAAACACCTACTGGCTGAACCTCTGCAGCTGTATACAGGCAGCTGCCGATACTGGGGATGCAAGAGCGATGTACGAAGGCATCAAGAAAGCAACAAGTCCCTGTATCACCAAGACTGCCCCACTCAAGTCCAAAACAGGAGAGGTCATTACTGACCAGGGGAAGAAACTGCAGCGCAGAGTGGAGCATTACCACGAGTTGTACGCAACCCAGAATGTTGTCACGAACACCGCACTGGATGTCATCCCAGACCTGACAGCCATGGAGGAGCTAGACACAATGCCAACCATGGAAGAGCTCAGAACAGCCATTGACCGCCTCGCCTGCGAGAAGGCTCCAGGGAGCGACGGCATCCCGGCAGAAATCTTGAAAAGTGGGAAACCTGCATTACTACAGCCCCTGCACGAACTCCTCTGCTTGTGTTGGAAACAGGGATATATCCCGCATGACATGCGAGACGCAAACATCATCACAATATATAAAAACAAAGGGGACCGCAGCGATTGCAACAGCTCGGGGCATCTCCCTACTGAGCGTCGTTGGAAAGGTGTTTGCACGGGTTGTTCCTGACACGCCTGCAGGTCCTAGCGTCCCGAGTCTACCCAGAGTCTCAGTGTGGCTTCCGAGCTGGCTGGTCAACCGTAGACATGATATTCTCACTACGCCAGCTTCAGGAGAAATGTCAAGAACAGCAGATGCCCCTCTTCATTGCCTTCATAGATTTGACCAAGGCGTTTGACCTGGTTAGCCGGAGCGGACTTTTCAAACTACTGAAGAAGATCGGCTGTCCGCCACAACTTTTGGCAGTCATCATTGCATTCCATGAGGACATGCACAGCACAGTCTGCTTCAACGGTGCAACGTCTGATGCTTTTCCAGTTAGCAGCGGAGTGAAACAAGGTTGTGGCCTTGCGCCCACACTTTTTGGTATCTTCTTCTCCATGCTCCTCCAATATGCCTTCAGAGACTGCAGTGAGGGAGTCTACATACACACCAGGTCTGACGGCAAGCTCTTTAACATCGCCCGCCTTCGCGCCAAGACCAAAGTCGTTGAGTTACTTCTACGCGAGATGCTTTTTGCCGACGACGCAGCCTTGATCTCACATACGGAGGAAGGTTTGCAGCAGCTTGTCAGTCACCTCTCCCACGCCTGCAAGGAGTTTGGGCTGACCATTAGCCTCAAGAAGACCAACATCATGGCTCAGGGCACAGACCATCCTCCCAGCATTGCCATAGATGGATGCAACCTGGAAATTGTGGAGAGCTTCACCTACCTCGGTTCGACTATATCTTGTTCACTCTCCGCCGATGCAGAGGTAAATCGCAGGATTGCCAAGGCTGCAGCAGTAATGGCCAGACTAAATCTCAGAGTGTGGCAAAACTCCAACCTTACTGTAAAAACCAAGCTGCGTGGCTACCAGGCGTGCGTGTTAAGCACACTCCTCTATGGTAGTGAGACTTGGACAACCTACGCTAGGCATGAGAGGAAGCTAAACAGCTTTCACCGGAGGTGCCTGCGACACATCCTGCGTGTACAGTGGCAGGACAAAGTACCCGATACAGAAGTTCTGGAACGCGCCAACACGAGCAGCATGTTTGCCATCCTCTGTGAGAAGCGTCTCCGTTGGCTTGGCCACGTTAGAAGAATGGATCCAGGTCGAATCCCCAAAGATCAAAAGTCAAGTCAAAAGTCAAAATTGCTTTATTGTCAAAAACTGCAATATGTACAGGACATACAGAGGATTGCAATTTCGTTACTCTCTGACCCATGGTGCAACATTACACATTAATTAACAATAAACCTATAATAAAAGAATAAAAATTGAATAAGAATAAACACACTCTGAAGCGCAAAATGAGAGGGGGGGCAGAACAGGAACAGGAACAGGAAGCGAGTTGAGGATCCTGACCGTCTGGTGGATGGTGCTGTCCCTCAGTCGGCTGGTCTTGGCCCGGAGACTCCGCAGTCTCCTTCCTGATGGCAGCAGACTGAAGAAGCTGTGTAGTGGGTGGGTGGAATCACCTGCCATGCAGAAGGCTTTTCGGGTGAGGCGGGTGTTGTGAAGTTCGTGGAGGGTGGGAAGAGAGGTGCCAATGATCTTCTCAGCTGCTCTCACTATGCGTTGGAGGGTCTTGCGACAGGACGCGGTGCAGGCGCCGTACCACACAGTAATGCAGCTGGTCAGGACACTCTCGATGGTACCTCTGTAAAAGGTACACATGATGGGGGCTGGAGCTCTGGCTCTTCTCAGCTTACGGAGGAAGTAGAGACGTTGATGAGCCCTCCTGGCTAGAGATGTTGTGTTATTAGTCCAGGAGAGGTCCTCAGTGATGTGCACACCCAAGTTTAAGGAAAGATTGTTGTGTTTGCACCACTGGGACAGGTGACTCAGTGGTGCAAACACAACAATCTTTCCTTAAACGCTGAAAAAACTAAGGAGATTGTTGTGGATTTCAGAAGATCATGCACACAACATGCTCCTCTGACCATCAACGGTGCTGCTGTGGAAAGGGTGAACAGCACCAAGTTCTTGGGTGTGCACATCACTGAGGACCTCTCCTGGACTAATAACACAACATCTCTAGCCAGGAGGGCTCATCAACGTCTCTACTTCCTCCGTAAGCTGAGAAGAGCCAGAGCTCCAGCCCCCATCATGTGTACCTTTTACAGATCTTCTGTATGGTGAGCTGGCTGAGGGTTCACGGCTGACTGGACGCCCCCGACTGCGATTTAAAGATGTCTGCAAGAGGGACATGAAATTATGCGGCATAAACCCTAGTTCGTGGGAATCCAGCGCTGAAGACCGTACAGCCTGGCGACTTGCTGTTAGACAGGGTACTCAGAAAGCAGAGGAGGACAGGTTCAAGCATCTTGCTGACAAGAAAGCCAGAAGGAAAGCCCGGCAATCTCAACCACAGCGTGCGACTCAATTTGTCTGCGGCAACTGTAGCCAGGACTGCCACTCAAGGGTTGGCTTGTACAGCCACTCGAGAAGGCGCAAATAAATTTACCCGCAACGGATGCTACACCATCGTCTCCCGAAGACGGAAGGATGCCAGAGATGTGATGTTTTATTAAGTTTGTACATTCCGATATCTGTTAAAACTGACATTGCAGAAAGTCTTTTCAGCGTCAGATAATATTAAACAAGTGCTGTAAACAGACACATGTGGTGTTTTTATTTATTTAATACATTTCGATAACTCTGTTGACAGTAATATTGCAATGTGTTATTAGTACTGATACATTCTACAATGCAATATCAACGTTTTTTATCTATTGTTTGTGTATCTAGTGATTTTGGACATTCCGATTACGCTGTTAAAACTGACATCTTACCTTGTTGTTATTTACTTTAAACAATGCTTCTTCAGCATCAAATGAGCTTAAAGAAGTTCTTTAGACACAGTTCTAGTGTCTTAGTATTTTATTATGTTTTAATGATTTTGTTAATAGGGACACTGCACAATGCGTTCTCAGCGTCAGATAAGCTTAAAGAAGCGATTTAAACAAACACATGGAGTGTTGATTTAGTATATTTATTTGACTTTGTTAAAATGTACGTTGAAGAATGCGTTTTCAGTGTGAGATAAAATATGTGAAGCGCTTTAAACACATTCATGTATAGTTTTTAAGATTTATTACATTTTGATAACGTTGTTGATAGTAATATTGCTTAATGCATTTTCAGAGTCAAAAAAATTGCCTTTTTAGCCCAGGTGTGTATTAGTGTTTTAAATCTGTCCCATTATCTGTCCTATTATTAATCTGGTGTTTTAGTGATTTTATACTTTCTGATTCCTTTGCAAAAATTCACATGCGTTCTCAGCCTCACAAAAGCATAGGAAGCGTTTTCAATCTATGCGTTCTCAGCCTCACAAAAGCATAGGAAGCGTTTTCAATCCATGTATGTGGATACATAGAAAATGTGATTATTCCGATTACTTTGAAAAAATTGACATTGCACAATGCATTATAAGCGTCAGACAATCTCAAAGAAGCCTTTTTAGCACAGTTCCAAAATGTATTATTGTTTTAAATCTTTTAAAACACATTTATGTTTTGTCTCAGTGATTTTGTACATTCTTCTGACTTTGTTGAAAGTGACATTGAACAGTGCTTCTTCAGCGTCAGACATTCTTAAAGCAGCGCTTTTGACACAGTTCTAGAGTGTTTTAGAATTTTCGTATGTTTCAATGACTTGTTGAAACATAATGTTGATAGTGACATTGAACGATGAATTTTAAACTTGAGACATCCTCAGAGAAGCGCTATCAGCTTCTTGGCAATGCACAATGCGTTCACAGCCTCAGACAAACTTAAAGATGCTTTTTAAACACATGCATGGGGTGTTTTAGTGATTTTGTACAATCATATATGAAAATTGACATTTTAAATTGCACAATTCATTTTCAGCGTCATAAGAAGCCTTTTAGCACAAATGTAAAGTTTTCGGTCCCACTTTAAAATAAGGCTACCTTTGTAAAGGGTTTATAAATGGTTAATAATCTGTTTATTAACGGTTATTAATTAGGTTGTAAATGTCTTACAAGTCATTAATAAGCAGTTATAAAGCATAAATAGAAAGGGCAACCGGAATGTCGCTTGCCAAATAGTGATCCTACATCAATGTCAAATAGTGAACCCACATCAATCTGTAAAGTTAAACCTCAGATCTTGTCAGGTACTTATCGAGCTTTGTCTTCTCTATCAGTTAGCATTAAACCTGTCAGATTAATCATGTGTTAATAAGTTTAACCATTTAACCACCATATTTAACCATTTAACCACCAACAGGATGCCTTTTTAGTCATTAACTATAATGTGGCGAACATAAACATGACTAAATTCACATTCTAAGGTCTTAGCAATATTTACTTTACCTTGACATTTTCAGCATACTGACATCTTCCTCATGATTGTCACAGGTTCTGGTTTACTGCAGGTCACTCTCAGATATCTGTGACCTATCTAAGGAGCCTTATTTTAAAGTGTAACACACTTCACCATTTGTAAATTAGTTATTAACACTTATAACTGCAAAACAGGAGCCTTATTTTAAAGTGTAACACACTTCACCATTTGTTAATGAGTTATTAACACTTATAACTGCAAAACAGGAGCCTTATTTTAAAGTGTAACACACTTCACCATTTGTTAATGAGTTACTAACACTTATAACTGCAAAACAGGAGCCTTATTTTAAAGTGTAACACACTTCACCATTTGTAAATGAGTTATTAACACTTATAACTGCAAAACAGGAGCCTTATTTAAAAGTGTAACACACTTCACCATTTGTAAATGAGTTACTAACACTTATAACTGCAAAACAGGAGCCTTATTTTAAAGTGTAACACACTTCACCATTTGTAAATGAGTTATTAACAGTTATAACTGCAAAACAGAAGCCTTATTTTAAAGTGTAACACACTTCACCATTTGTAAATGAGTTACTAACACTTATAACTGCAAAAAGAGAGACGTACTGTAAAGTGCAAAACACATAATTTATTTACAAACATTAGTTACAAGCATTAACATTTAGCTAATATAAGAAATACATTATGAAAATTCACACTGGAAAGGCTTTTTGTATGTCTTTGAACTAATGTCCAAGTGTCCATCTTTTGTCTTTGACTCCCATCATTCTGAAGACCCATTTCTTCCTTCTTCATGTATTTCCAAACCGCATACTAAAAAAAGGTGAATGATCAATTTAGTGCACACAAATTACAGAAAATATGGCATATCTTGTTTCAAACTGTTATATTAGTAACTAGGTACATAGTGTAATTTAATTTATGCATAATTATACAGAAAAGAACCTTAATGAAGTCTCCAGCATTTTTTTTATGATTCCCTTAAAATTCCAATAAAATATTTTTAATGAATGAAATGAAAATACATATGCTATTGTATTTCTAGTACATATATACACTTCAAATTTACACACACAAATTTGTCTTTTTATTCATAAATATGAACAAAAATGTATGTATTCATAAGCATGATTTATTTATTTATTAGGATTATAATGTCATGTTTTACACTTTGGTTACATTTATGACAGGAACAGTAGTTACTAATTACACAATATTCATCAGTTCACAAGTTTATAACAAACACAGTCCTGGACAATTTAGTATCTCCAGTTCACCTCACCTGCATGTTTTTGGACTGTGGGAGAAAACCAGAGCTCATTGTATCTATCCTACAGTTTAAATAAATCATACATGTTTACAGGTGAGAAAAATAGATTCTTTTAAAGAGTGCTTACCTGTTTGTGGGTGAATCTTAGCAGAGATTGTATGGTGCCATCTGCTTCTAGCCGATTTAGACGGGAAAAAAATACAAACGAAAGATTTTGGCGCTAGGAAGTAAAGATCCAATCACAGACGATGTTATACAAACATCCAATCACAGGCAGACTTACTGATGCCGCGCGCTATCGCCTCCGAGTTTGACAGCTGATTGTAGTACAACACAACAATCATGGATGCTGATACAAATGAAAAAGAAGCGTGTTATTCTGCTGGCCAGTTCCAAAGTCCCAACAGATGAGCCAAGTCCCAACAGATGAGCGAGAAAGTAAGTTTTGCGTGTTTATTATCTATCTATCAGCTAATTAATCTATTCAGCAACTCTAACGTTACCTCACCTTACATAGCGAAGTAGCAGTTAGCTTGCAAATCAGTTTAATTGTAAATCAGTGCATGTACATTTGAGTCCATAACATTGTCAAAACTAATGGGGTTTTCAACTATATGGGGTCAAGTGTATACACATGCAGTAATAATTAGTTTAAATTAGGGCGGTTACCTGTCAAAACTCAAAATTTCTAACATAAATCTGTTCAAAAATCTTGTATTGACACTTAGATATTGTAGAATAGATTCAAGTTGAAATGAAGAACAAATTATGAGTCTTAAATGTAAAAAAAAAGTGTAAGTTATATATGTATTTATAATTACTAAATGCACTGAGTTAAATGTCAAAACTAATCATTTCTACCATATACCTGGTTCAAACTTGGTGTTCACACCTGTCAGACACTATAGAAGAGAATCAAATTGGAATGAAAATATATTATGAGCTTCAATCAAGATACAGACCCAACTGATAATTATTCTCTACATTGGGGTGGTTACCTTGCATCTGGGGCGGGGCGGGGCGGGGCGGGGCGGGGCGGGGCGGGACAGTGGCTAAGTGGGTAGCACTGTCGCCTCACAGCAAGAAGGTCCTGGGTTCGATCCCCAGGTGGAGGGGTCCGGGTCCTTTCTGTGTGGAGTTTGCATGTTCTCCCCGTGTCCGCGTGGGTTTACTCCGGGTGCTCAGGTTTCCTCCCACACAGTCCAAAAACATGCAAGTGAGGTGAACTGAAGACACTAAATTGTCCATGACTGTGTTTGATATGAACTTGTGAACTGATGAATCTTGTGCAGGCACGTGCACAGATAGACCCCTAGTGGTGCTCAAGCACCTGCCCTTTTGCCCTTTTGTTTTATTTAAAATCTTACTTATTTTGATGTGAAAGCCTGAAGGGAAAAAAAACATGAGCACAAACATTTTGCAGGAGAATGTCAAGTAGTGTTGAAAATAGATACAAACATACAATATTTTATAATTACAGCATCCTGGCCATAACGCTGTGTAGAAAAGTTACCTTTAGTCAACGAGTTATTTTCATGCAAACATTTATACTTCAACAGTTGAGGTTTACAAATGAGGAATAATTTTGCTAGGTAATTAACATTACAAACTAATATATGTAGAAGGCTAAATATAATGCTCTATGATATAGAACAGCATACAAAAATGATAAATAAATAGGAAATTGTTATTTAGCTGTCTATTTGATTTTATTGGCATGATAATAGGCCCAATGTTAACTACCCAAAGTGGGTTTCTGATTTGAAATCAAAGGTAGGTCTTAGGTTGAGCTACATGACAGTCTGGTGAGGTAAACTGATACTATCCACAAAGTTGAATCAGTTCATCTGGACACAAGTTTGTTGTAGAGATACGTTTCGTCACTCAATCCGAATGACTTCTTCAGTCTGAGCTGGTGTTGAATACCCCAACCTTATATGCAGTTGATTTGCATAACGACCGATCACCACCCATTGCATAACAATGGAACTGGTGATCAGGTCCATATGAAATTCACAATGACCATTAATTACAATGGTCATGTGTGTCTTTCACACATGATTGGGGTAAAGCTCCAATTATGGCGTTGTATGATGGTGAGAGATGTACTCTCAGGCCCCCTCCCCGGTTCAGAGATGGTCGTTCCCTCTTCACGTTAATGGCCTCTTTGACTCCACGTTCAAACCAGCGTTCCTCCTTGTCAAGGATCTGCACATCTTCATCATTAAATGAGTGGCCGCTGGCTTGCAGGTGGGTGTAAACCACAGAGTCCTGGCCAGAAGAGGTCGATCTTCTATGTTGGGCCATCCGTTTCGCCAGTGGCTGTTTAGTTTCCCCGATGTACAGTTCCCGACAATCCTCCCGGCACCTAACAGCATACACTACGTTACTCTGTTTGTGTCGAGGAACCCGGTCCTTAGGGTGAACTAATTTCTGGCGTAGCGTGTTCTGGGGTTTGAAAGCAACTGAAACACGGTGTTTGGAGAATATCCGTCTTAATTGTTCCGATACTCCCGCCACATACGGAATCACCACTGATTTGCGCTTAGCCCGCGGTTGTTCTTCTCCTCCCTTCGATCCACTGGAGCTGTGTTTGGGCATTTTTCCCGCTTTTACGAATGCCCAGTTGGGATAACCACATTCACCCAGGGCCTTCTTGACATGAGATTTCTCTCTATCCTTGGCCGTAGTGTCTGTGGGGATGCTGTTCGCCCGGTGGTGCAGCGTCCTGATGACTCCTAGTTTGTGCTCCAAAGGATGATGGGAGTCAAACCTTAAGAACTGGTCCGTGTGCATTGGTTTGCGGTAAACATTTACTTTCAACCGTCCCCCATCTTTACTAAACTGATACTAGTAATGGTATATTATTAGTGTAATGCTTCAACTCTGTCAGAAAACAGTAAAATGATGTATACTGTATTCTCCCCTTTATGGAGATTCAGTAAGTCACTCTTGATTATTATGCAGAACATTGATTTGTCTCATTTACAAATTTTGCAGCATAATGCCAAGAAAAGAAAGCTTACAAAAGCAGAAAGAAAAGGAACTACAGCAAGCAGCTCAGGGTAGCAGCTCTCTTTTATCCTGGATTAGGCCATCTACCAGTAAAGCAAATGAGGGAGATGTATCAGTATCAGTTGTTTGGTTATTAAAAAGTGTGCACAATATGGCCTTGTTTTTGCCTGTTTTTCATTTATTTATGCAATTTGATAATTTGAATTATTTGATTAGATGTGTATTGATTGTGTTAACAAAAATAAATATATAATTTAAATATTGTACTGTTTTTTTTTATTTTATTTTATTAATAATTTTGGCGACGGGTGCCCTTTTTTTTGTGCAAATGTCTGTGCACGTGCCTGATCTTGTGTAATGAATAACTACTGTTCCTGTCATGAATGTAACCAAAGTGTAAAACATGACGTTAAAATCCTAATAAACAAACAAACAAAAAACCTTACATCTGTTTCAAAATTGGTGTAGACACTTGTGTCACAAAGAATCAACTTACTATGAAATTAAATACAAAACATTTAAATACAAAATCTAACTCTATCATGAGAAAAACATACATGCTCAAACTGAAAGCATATTACTACTACTACTACTACTACTACTACTTATTATTATTATTATTATTATTATTATTAATTATTCTATATAGAATAATAATGTAACTGTCAGTGTTGCATTTACAATTGCTAATGATTATGTTTTTTACATTTATCTAAAAATCAATTGATTCTGGATATTTTTTGTGTTGAGTTTTTATTAAGGTTGAGTTAAGGAATTAAGGTTCCTGAGTCAGAATTGATTCTGAATTGAGAACTGATTCTGGCTTGATTAATAAATGATGCACACTTAGACAGCAGATGTTCTGTCATTCTAATTTTTATAACACCTCATTTTTTAAGGCTCAGTCTCTGACACCCCTACTGCAACAGTACTTCTTAAGAAGGGAAAACAAGAAGTGAACTTTCTGAAGAAGTTGGAATGGCAGAAGAAAGAGATTGAAGAACTGGAGAAGTATTCGAATGGTCATCCTCTCGTCATCCTGATGGGCCACTTGGACATTTGTTCAAAGACATACAAAAAGCCTTTCCAGTGTGAATTTTCATAATGTATTTCTTATATTAGCTAAATGTTAATGCTTGTAACTAATGTTTGTAAATAAATTATGTGTTTTGCACTTTACAGTACGTCTCTCTTTTTGCAGTTATAAGTGTTAGTAACTCATTTACAAATGGTGAAGTGTGTTACACTTTAAAATAAGGCTCCTGTTTTGCAGTTATAACTGTTAATAACTCATTTACAAATTGTGAAGTGTTACACTTTAAAATAAGGCTCCTGTTTTGCAGTTATAAGTGTTAATAACTCATTTACAAATGGTGAAGTGTGTTACACTTTAAAATAAGGCTCCTGTTTTGCAGTTATAACTGTTAATAACTCATTTACAAATTGTGAAGTGTTACACTTTAAAATAAGGCTCCTGTTTTGCAGTTATAAGTGTTAATAACTCATTTACAAATGGTGAAGTGTGTTACACTTTAAAATAAGGCTCCTGTTTTGCAGTTATAAGTGTTAATAACTCATTTACAAATGGTAAAGTGTGTTACACTTTAAAATAAGGCTCCTGTTTTGCAGTTATAAGTGTTAATAACTCATTTACAAATGGTGAAGTGTGTTACACTTTAAAATAAGGCTCCTGTTTTGCAGTTATAAGTGTTAATAACTCATTAACAAATGGTGAAGTGTGTTACACTTTAAAATAAGGCTCCTGTTTTGCAGTTATAAGTGTTAATAACTCATTTACAAATGGTGAAGTGTGTTACACTTTAAAATAAGGCTCCTGTTTTGCAGTTATAAGTGTTAATAACTCATTAACAAATGGTGAAGTGTGTTACACTTTAAAATAAGGCTCCTGTTTTGCAGTTATAAGTGTTAATAACTAATTTACAAATGGTGAAGTGTGTTACACTTTAAAATAAGGCTCCTTAGATAGGTCACAGATATCTGAGAGTGACCTGCAGTAAACCAGAACCTGTGACAACCATGAGGAAGATGTCAGTATGCTGAAAATGTCAAGGTAAAGTAAATATTGCTAAGACCTTAGAATGTGAATTTAGTCATTTCATATGTTTATGTTCGCCACATTATAGTTAATGACTAAAAAGGCATCCTGTTGGTGGTTAAATGGTTAAATATGGTGGTTAAATGGTTAAACTTATTAACACATGATTAATCTGACAGGTTTAATGCTAACTGATAGAGAAGACAAAGCTAGATAAGTACCTGACAAGATCTGAGGTTTAACTCTACAGATTGATGTGGGTTCACTATTTGACAATGATGTAGGATCACTATTTGGCAAGCGACATTCCGGTTGCCCTTTCTATTTATGCTTTATAACTGCTTATTAATGACTTGTAAGGCATTTACAAACTAATTAATAACCGTTAATAAACAGTTTTTTTAATCATTTATAAACCCTTTACAAAGGTAGCCTTATTTTAAAGTGGAACCCTATTACTTTGTTAATACACTAACACATTCTGATTACTTTGTTAAAATTGACTGCACAATGCGTTCTTTGCCTCAGAAAAGCTTAAAGAAGCGATTAAGACACGTATATGGTGTTTTCGTAATTTTGCACATTATTTTGACTTTGTTGACAGTGACATTTCATAGTGCTGTATCAGCATCAGACAATTTTTTTAAAGTATTTTTTAGCACAGTTCTAAATTGCAAAAGTGTATTAAATCTATCCTATCACTTTGTTATTACACTTAAACAGTCCTATTACTTTGTTACAATTTTCGTTACATAAATCATTTTAAGCCCTAAGACAAACTCAAAGAAGTCTTTATACCATGTGTATGTGTTTTAATCTAGTCTATTATATTTTTGACAGTAACATTCCACAATGCATTACCGTCAGCAAACTCAAATGTGCCATTTAAACACATGCATGTGGTGTCTTAGTGATTTTGTACATTCCATTTACTTTGTTAAAATTGTTAAAACTGGCATTGCACAATGTGTTTTTGGCGTCAGATATGCTTAAAGAAGCACTTAAGACACAAGTATGTGGTGATTTAGCGATTTTGTACTTTCCAATTACTTTGTTAAAACTGGCATTGCACAGTGCGTTCTCGCGTCACATACAGTGTATCACAAAAGTGAGTACACCCCTCACATTTCTGCAAATATTTCATTATATCTTTTCATGGGACAACACTATAGACATGAAACTTGGATATAACTTAGAGTAGTCAGTGTACAGCTTGTATAGCAGTGTAAATTTACTGTCTTCTGAAAATAACTCAACAAACAGCCATTAATGTCTAAATAGCTGGCAACATAAGGGAGTACACCCCACAGTGAACATGTCCAAATTGTGCCCAAATGTGTCGTTGTCCCTCCCTGGTGTCATGTGTCAAGGTCCCAGGTGTAAATGGGGAGCAGGGCTGTTAAATTTGGTGTTTTGGGTACAATTCTCTCATACTGGCCACTGGATATTCAACATGGCACCTCATGGCAAATAACTCTCTGAGGATGTGAGAAATAGAATTGTTGCTCTCCACAAAGATGGCCTGGGCTATAAGAAGATTGCTAACACCCTGAAACTGAGCTACAGCATGGTGGCCAAGGTCATACAGCGGTTTTCCAGGACAGGTTCCACTCGGAACAGGCTTCGCCAGGGTCGACCAAAGAAGTTGAGTCCACGTGTTCGGCGTCATATCCAGAGGTTGGCTTTAAAAAATAGACACATGAGTGCTGCCAGCATTGCTGCAGAGGTTGAAGACGTGGGAGGTCAGCCTGTCAGTGCTCAGACCATACGCCGCACACTGCATCAACTCGGTCTGCATGGTCGTCATCCCAGAAGGAAGCTGAAGCACAAGAAAGCCCGCAAACAGTTTGCTGAAGACAAGCAGTCCAAGAACATGGATTACTGGAATGCCCTGTGGTCTGACGAGACCAAGATAAACTTGTTTGGCTCAGATGGTGTCCAGCATGTGTGGCGGCGCCCTGGTGAGAAGTACCAAGACAACTGTATCTTGCCTACAGTCAAGCATGGTGGTGGTAGCATCATGGTCTTGGGCTGCATGAGTGTTGCTGGCACTGGGGAGCTGCGGTTCATTGAGGGAAACATGAATTCCAACATGTACTGTGACATTCTGAAACAGAGCATGATCCCCTCCCTTCGAAAACTGGGCCTCATGGCAGTTTTCCAACAGGATAACGACCCCAAACACAACCTCCAAGATGACAACTGCCTTGCTGAGGAAGCTGAAGGTAAAGGTGATGGACTAAACCCAATTGAGCACCTGTGGCGCATCCTCAAGTGGAAGGTGGAGGAGTTCAAGGTGTCCAACATCCACCAGCTCCGTGATGTCATCATGGAGGAGTGGAAGAGGATTCCAGTAGCAACCTGTGCAGCTCTGGTGAATTCCATGCCCAGGAGGGTTAAGGCAGTGCTGGATAATAATGGTGGTCACACAAAATATTGACACTTTGGGCACAATTTGGACATGTTTACTGTGGGGTGTACTCACTTATGTTGCCAGCCATTTAGACATTAATGGCTGTGTGTTGAGTTATTTTCAGAAGACAGTAAATCTACACTGCTATACAAGTTGTACACTGACTACTCTAAGTTATATCCAAGTTTTATTTCTATAGTGTTGTCCCATGAAAAGATATAATAAAATATTTGCAGAAATGTGAGGGGTGTACTCACTTTTGTGATACACTGTATGTTAAAAGAAGCGCTTTAAACTCATGTATGTAGTGTCTTTCTGATTTTCAACTTTCTGATTATTTTTGTTGAAATGACTTTTTGTATGGCGTTCTCATTGTCAGAAAAGTTTTAAAAAAAGTTCTTTAAACGTGTAAACAACGTGTTAATGTGGTTGTTTGTAGTTTTTTAGTAATCTTGTACATTCATCTTTCCATTTTGATAAGTGACATTGAAAATTTTTTCGTCGTCTCCAATAATCATAAAGAAGCGATTTAGACACATTTCAAAAGTTTTTTAGTAATATAGTATGTTTCACTTTCTTTGGTGATAGTGACACAATGCACTGCATATCACTTTGTTATTACACTTAAACAGTCCTAGTAGGCTACACATGTATGAGGTGTGTTTGTGATTTTGGACATTCCGATAACTTTGTTAAAATTGACATTGCAGAATGCGTCTTTAGCGTCAGTTAAGATTAAAGAAGCGCTTTAAACACATGTATGTGGTGTTTTATTGATTTAGTATATTTCGATATCTTTTTTTGAGAGGATTATTGCACAATTCATTTTCAGTGTCATAAGAAGCCTTTTTAGCACAAATGTAAAGTGTTTTAGTGTTTTTAATCTTTTCTATTACATTTCTGATATTACATTTCACAATGCATTTTTAACGTCAGACCAACTCAATTGTGAGTATTGCAATTATATTATCTGGAGTTTAAGTGATTTTGTGCATTTTGATTACTTTGTTGACAGTGACATTTCATAATGCTTTTTCAGCGTCTGACAAACTTAAAGAAGTATTTTTAGCACAGTTCTAAATTGCAATAGTGTATTAAATCTATCCTATCACTTTGTTAATACATTTGGATTAGATTCAACTTTACACATACAACTTTACAAGTACAAGGCAACGAAATGCAGTTTAGCATCTAACCCGAAGTGCAATAAGCTGCAAGTGCAGGATGTACAGTATCTATGATATGCATTATTTACAGAATACGGGCAGTGGTATAAACACGATATGCAAGTGAATATATTATTGAATGTATTTTAAACATGAAAAATAGATGGGAGTTCTATAGACATAATATACAGATTAAGGTGCACATTAAGAGTAAGGTACTATGCAGATTAAGGTGATACAGATTAAGGTGCTATGAACATATTATATAATAATAAATGAAAAATAAAATAATAACAAAATAATATAAAATAATGTATGTGGTATTTTAGTGATTTTTTACATTTAGATTACTTTGTTAAAACTGACATTGCACAATGCATTCTAAGAGTCAGATAAGCTTAAAACTGCCTTGAGAACAGTTCTGTAGTTTTTAGTTATAATGTACATTCTTCTTTGTTGACAGTGACATTGCACAAAGAATTTTTAGCTTAAAAATCTAAAAAGTCTTTTTAGCACAGTTTTAATGTGTATTAGTGTTTTTATTCTATCTTATCTTGTTGAAAGTAACATTCCACATAGCATTTTGAACGTCAGAGAAGCTCAAATGTGCTTTTTAAAAACATGCATGTGGTGTCAGTGATTTTGAACCTTCCGTTTACTTTCTTAAAATTGCACAATGAGTTTTCAACGTTATTTAAGCCTAAAACAGTGCCTTAAAAAAGTTTTGTTGTTTTTTTAGTAATTTTGTCGATTCAGATTACTTTGGTAAAATTGACATTGCACAATTCGTTGTCAGCGTCAAGCAGGCTTGAATAAATGCTTTAAGGCACATTTTTTTTTTTTTTTTTTTTTTTTTTAGTAATTTTGTACATTCATCTTTCTATTTAATAGTGAAATTGAACAATGCCTTTTCAGCGTCAGATAATCTTAAAGAAGCCTTTTAGACACAGTTCTTGAGTCTCTTAGTATGTTTTAATGACTTTGTTGATAATGATATTGTACAATGCATGTTTTAGCGTAAGACAAACCAAAAGATGCTTTCTAAACACATTTATGTGGTGATTTTGTACATTCTGATTACTTTGTTAAAATTGACATTGCACAATACGTTCTTAGCGTCAGACAAACTTGAAGAAGCGCATTAGTTACATGTAAGTGGTGTTTTAGTGATTTTGTATATTCGGATTACTTTGTCATAGCTGATAATGCAAAATGCGTTCTCATCGTCAGATAAGCTTAATGTGGTGTTTAGTACATTGCGATAACTGGTTAAATTGACATTGCAGAATGCGTTTACAGCATCATATAAGATTAAAGTAGCGCATTAGACACACTGTGTTTCAATGATTTTGTGCATTTATTTTACTTTTTAAAATATGACATTGCACAATGCGTTATCAGCATCAGATAAGCCTATAAAAGAGTTTTAAGTACAGTTCTGTAGTCTTTTAGTAATTTTGTACAATCTTGTACTTTGGTAAATTTGAAATTGCACAATGCGTTCTCAGCGTCAGATAAGCTTAAAGAAGCGCTCAGGTCTCATGCATGTGGTGTTTTATTGAATTTGTACATTCCTATTACTTTGTTAAAACTGACATTGCACATTGCATTTTCAGCGTCATGAAAACTTCAATAATCTTGTTTAGCACTATTCTAAATTATATGAGTGTTTTTAATCTATCCTATTACATCACTGATTGTAACATTTCACAGTGCATTTTTAATGTCAGACTAGCTCAGTTGTTCGTTTAAAAATTATTAATGTTTTTTAAGTGATTTTGTACATTCAGATTTTTTTTTTAAATTGACATTGCACAATGCTTTCTCAGCGTCACATTAGATGATAAATGCTCTTTATACACATATATGTAATGTTTAATTAAGTTTGTACATTCCGATAACTGTTAAAACTGCAGAAAGTCTTTTCACCGTCAGATAATATTAAACAAGCGCTTTAAACAGATACATGTGGTTATTATTTATTACATTTCGATAATTCTGTTGATAGTAATATTGCACAATGAATTTTCAGGTCAAAAATAGCCTGTTAAGCACAAATGTAAAATGTATTAGTGTTATTAATCTTTCCTAATACATTACTGATAGTAACATTCTACAATGCATTATTAACGTCAGACAAACTCAGTTGTGAGTTTTAAAATTGTTTATCTGGTAAACACTGATGATTTTGTACATTCTGATTACTTTGTAAAAATTGACATTGCACAATACATTTTAAGCGTCAGAAAAACTCAAAAAAGTATTTTTAGCACAGTGCTAAAGTGTATTAGTGTAATAAATCTATCGTATTTTAATGTTGAAAGTTACATTCCACATTGCATATTTACCGTCAGATAAGCTCAAGCGTGCGTTTTAAACACATGTATGTGGTGTTTTAGTGATTTTGTACATTTCCATTACCTTGTTAAAACTAACTTTGCCCAATTCGTTCTCATTCTAAATTTTTTTAATAGTGCCATTGCACAATGCATTTTAATCTTGAAAGAACTCAAAGAAGCGCTGCCATCTAGTTCTAAAGTGTAGTAGTGTTTTTGTTCACTCCTTTGTTGTCCTACATTGTTGATTATGACCTTACACAATGCAATTTTTATTGTCGGGCAAGCCCAAAGTTGCGGTTTCAAGACATTTATTTGGTGTTTTAGTGATTTTGTGCTTTCCAATTACTTTGTTAAAACTGGCATTGCACAATACGTCAGATTTGCTTGAAGCAACGTTGAAGTATGGTGTTTTAGTGATTTTGTACATTCCTATTACTTTGTTAAAATTTACACTGCACAATTCGTTCTTAGCGTCAGACAAACTTAAAAAAACACATTAGTTACATGTACGTGATGTTTTAGTGATTTTGTATGTTCGGATTACTTTGTTAAAGCTGATATTGCACAATGCGTTCTCATCGTCAGATAAGCTTAATGTGGTGTTTAGTACATTGTGATAACTGGTTAAATTGAAATTGCACAATGCGTTTTCAGCGTCAGATAAGCTTAAAGAAGCGCTCAGCACTCATGCATGTGGTGTTTTATTGAATTTGTACATTCCTATTACTTTGTTAAGACTGACATTGCACATTGCATATTCAGCGTCATGCAAACTCTAATAATCTTGTTTAGCACAATTCTAAATTATATGAGTGTTTTGAATCTATCCTATTACATTACTGATTGTAACATTTCACAATGCATTTTTAATGTCAGACTGATTAAAATGATTAATGTGGTGTTTTAGTGATTTTGTACATTCAGATTGCTTTTTTAAAATTGACATTGCACAATGCTTTCACAATGCAAATTAGATGAAAAATGCTCTTTATACACATATATGTGATGTTTTATTAAGTTTGTACATTCCGATAACTGTTAAAACTGACATTGCAGAAAGTCTTTTCAGCGTCAGATAATATTAAACAAGCGCTTTAAACAGATGCATGTGGTGTCTTATTTATTTATTACATTTCGATAACGCTGTTGACAGTAATATTGCACAATGAATTTTCAAAAAATAGCCTGTTAAGCACAAATGTAAAATGTATTAGCGTTATTAATCTTTCCTGATACATTACTGATAGTAACATTCTACAATGCATTATTAACGTCAAACGTTTTAAAATGTTTTTATCTAGTGTTTTAGTGATTTTGTACAGTCCAACCACTCTGTTAAAACTGACATTGCCCAATTCGTTCTCAGCATCAGAAAGGCTTGAAAAAAAAAACGCTCTAAACACATGTATGCAATGCATTTTTAGCTGGTGACTACTAAACGCTGTCAGCTTAATTCTGAAGTGTATTAGTGTTTTTTTCCCCTCATATTTTTTTTTTATATATGCATTGCACAAAATAATTTTTAGCATTAGACAAACCCTAAAAAGCGTTCTAAACAAATTTATGTGGTATTTTAATGATTTTGTACATCCGATAGCTTTGTTAAAATTGACATTGCACAATGCGTTCTCAGCGTCAAATAAGCTTAGGGAAGCACTTTAAACACTTGTATGTAGAGTTTTTGTAATTTTGTACATTACGATTACTTATGCGTTGTCCATGTCGTTGTTTTAAATCTATTCCTTTACATTGTTGATAGTGATATTCTACAATGCATTATTAAGGTCAGAAAAGCTCAAATGTGCTTTTTAAACACATGGACGTGGTGTCAGAGATTTTATAAATTCCGATTGCACAATGAGTTTTCAACATTATTGTTTTCCGCGATATTAACCAGACCAGTTTGCCTTAGGAATTAAGAATACCCATTATTCTTAAGAATGTAACACCAGTGGGAAGGCTTCAGACCAGGGGTCCTCAAACTTTTTAACCAAAGGGCCAGATTACTGTTCTTCAGTGTTTCGGGGGGCCGGACCGCGGGTGAAATAGTAAACACACCCAAAAAAGCTATTTACTATGTATACTGGATGTATTGTCTGTGCTTTGTATAATTGTAGTTGATAATGATAATGCAGAAATTTTATTTATTTTAATAATTTCCATTATCCTACCTCATACAGTGTTTCCTTAAAAAATCAGTGTGAACTGTGAGCCTGCTTTTGCCTGACGACAGTAAGCGTCAGGTTCCATATTTGTTACTGCCAGTCATAATAGCTAATAAATGTTGATCAGTGAGTCTGGATCTGGTTGGAAATTTAAGGTGTTTCAACTTCGAAAAAGTCTGCACACAGAAGTAGATGCTCCCTGTTAGAGTTTTGTTAATATATGCTCTCATTTGATGAGTACACTACTTGTAAGTGCTTTTATTTTGACATGCTGACAGATAAGAAAATAAAGCATAACTTCTGTTTGGACAGTTCCGGTTCAAGGAAAACTGATGGTGTACGCGTGTTTCTTTTCCTCCGTGCATATTTATATGTAAAACAACAATAATAATAATTTATACCGATTTTCTACCCTAAGATGGCTGCGCAAGCAACAGGTTATGGGCCCAGGAGGGACATAGGAAATCGATGGAGCAAGTTGTGTTTTGACGGAGATGAAAATAATTACGAACTGTGGGAGACGAAGTTTCTAGGACATCTGCGTTTACAGGGACTCAAAGAGACGATACTGAACCCGCCCGATGCAGAAGGTAATGCAAATGAAGACAGAGCTAAAAATGAAGAAGCATATGCTGAACTGATTCAATTCTTAGATGATAAGAGCCTCTCATTAGTTATGAGAGAAGCGGCAGATGACGGGAGAAAAGCGCTTGGAATACTGAGAGACTATTACGCGGGAAGAGGGAAACCCCGCATAATCAGCCTGTACACCGAGCTGACATCCCTCCAAAAATCAGTGACTAAAACTGTAACTGGCTACATTATTCGGGCGGAGACCGCCATTACTGCATTAAGAAATGCAGGTGAAACACTCAGTGATGGAATGTTGATTGCCATGGTTATGAAAGGTTTACCAGAGTCATATAAACCATTCGTCATACATATTACTCAGAGTAATGACAATATAACCTTTGCAGAATTTAAGACGAAAATAAGGAGCTTTGAGGATACTGAGAAATATCAAAGTAACTTCAGTGATGATAATGTGATGAAAATTAACTATGTACCATCACTAAGAAAAAGCAAAGACAAAAATACAGACACAGATATAACATGCTACAACTGTGGACAAAAAGGGCACATGGCCAGAGCGTGTACAAGTGGGAGCCGCCGTGCACAAACTAAGTGGTGCAACTACTGTAGAAGTGGAACCCACAGGGAGACATCCTGCCGACGCAAAAAGAAGGACGATGTGAAAAAGGCGACCGACGCAGAAGAGCACACGTTTGTTTTCAAGTCCAGTGATTTTCAGGAATGTGGACTCAAACAGAAAGGCCTTATGGTTGATACAGGTGCAACTTCACACATAATTACTGACATCAGAAAATTTAAGAACTTCGACGATGCATTCCAATCTGAAAGTCATACCGTTGAGTTAGCAGACGGTAAGAAAACTAGCGGCATAGCACTAAAAAGGGGCGATGCAGAGGTGTGCTTGATAGATCGTGACGGACACTTTGTAAATGCGACATTAGCGAAAGCACTGTACATTCCTTCATATCCTCAGGACATTTTTTCAGTTAAAGCTGCAACAGCTAATGGAGCTTCAGTAAGTTTTCGCCAAGAATGTGATGAACTTATCCACAAGAATGGTACAAAATTCGACATAAAGGAATACAACAGACTGTACTATTTGAACATCGTTGAGGAGGAAGATGGGGACAGTTGCAATGGGTGCTACGACATTCAAACCTGGCATGAGATTCTTGGTCATTGCAACTATGATGATGTTTCCAGGTTGCAAAATATAGTAGAGGGAATGAGGATCAAGGGTAAGGTTGAAATGTCTAAAGTGAATTGTGAAGTCTGTACTCAGGGAAAATTTACTCAAAGTAGGAATAGGGAACCTGATGTGCGAGCTAAAGCAGTATTTGAGATGATCCACACTGATCTAGCAGGTCCCATAGATCCTGTGGCAAGAGAAGGGTTTAAGTATGCCATATCATTCACAGATGACTACTCAAGCTCAGTGTTTGTGTATTTCCTAAAAGCCAAAAGTGATACTGTCAAGGCCACTGAACAGTTTTTAGCTGACACAGCATTGTATGGGACGGTAAAGTGCCTTAGATCAGATAATGGCACAGAATTTACAGGAAGTGATTTCCAGACACTTCTTAGAAAAAAGGGCATAAAACATGAGACTTCTGCACCATATTCGCCACATCAAAATGGCACAGCAGAGCGGAATTGGCGGACACTTTTTGAGATGGCTAGATGTTTACTCATAGAAAGTAATCTGCCAAAAGAGTTCTGGACGTATGCAGTATTGACTGCTGCAGTAATCCGCAACAGGTGTTTTAATAGCCGCCTAAAACAAACACCATACCATACACTGACTGGGAGAAAGCCTGATCTTTCCAAGATGAGAAAGTTTGGTTCGACATGTTACGCTTACAAGCATGACAGGAAAAAGTTAGACTCGAAATGTGAAAAAGGAATTTTTGTTGGGTATGACAGGTACAGCCCTGCTTATCTTGTCTATTTTCCAGCAACTGGGAAAATCCTTAAACACAGGCTAGTGAAATTTTTGACAAAAGATGTTGCAGTGCAACAGACCCAAATTGGCCTGCCGGTAGCTGAAGGTCATTTTCCTAGTAGGAAATATGTGCCGTCCGTCCAAAATGCTCAAGATGATAGTAAGCTTCCAGTTGAAGCTGATGAAGCCGTGGGGGATACTCAAGAAGGCACTCAGGAAGGGCATGACCACGGTTTACGTTACCCTAGGAGAAATAGGAAGCCACCCCAATATTTGGCTGACTATGTGCACGATACAGATGATGTGCATGATGCAGATCAAACACTAGCGAATATTGATTACTGTTACAGAGTCTGTAACATTCCTCAGAGTTACAGAGAGGCAGTGAGTTCAGAAAAAGCAGATTTATGGATTAATGCTATGAAAGATGAGATGAACTCTCTCATCGAGAACAACACATACACACTGACCCCTTTACCAGAAGGTAAACGTGCAGTGGGGGGAAGATGGGTTTATTCCATTAAAAATGAAGCTGAAGGATCAGAAACATACAAAGCAAGATTTGTAGCTAAGGGTTACAACCAAATAATGGGAGTAGACTACAAGGAGACATTTTCCCCAACTGCAGACATCACATCAATACGCATCCTGATGCAAATGTCAGCACAATATGATCTCACTCTACACCAAATGGATGTTAAAACGGCCTATTTACATGCTCCTATAGACTGCGAGGTTTATATGGAACAGCCAGAGGGTTTTGAGATGAAATCACACACAGCAGAAACACTTGTCTGTAAGTTGAATAAGTCGTTATATGGACTTAAGCAATCTGGTAGGAATTGGAATAAAATGCTACACGATCATCTAATTAAAATTGGATTTGTGCAGAACCCTGTTGATCACTGTGTTTACAGTAAACAAACTCAGGTTGAGAGAGTAATGTTAATACTTTGGGTCGACGATCTTATAATTGCTGCCAGTGACAAGCATCTGCTCAGTGAAGTAAAAGAACAGTTGACAGCGAAATTTAAGATGAAAGATCTTGGGAAGCTTAGACATTTCCTAGGCATAAACTTTGATCAGAGCCAGGGAATTGTAAAGATGAATCAAAAGGGATACATAACTAAAATACTGGAGAGGTTCAGTATGTTGGATAGCAAGCCAAGGGCGACCCCATGTGAGCAAAAATGGGAACTAGACTCAAACTCTGATCCAATTGATAACACACTTTATCGTGAGATAGTGGGAAGTTTGATTTACGTGATGACTTGCACGAGACCTGATTTAAGTTGGGTTGTTGGCAGACTATCCCAGCATCTATCAGAACCGCATGCACAACATTTGATTGCAGCCAAACATGTGTTACGTTACCTAAAGGGAACAATTGATTATGAGCTGTGCTTCAAGAACAGTGATAGGGATTTAAAACTTGAGGCATACAGTGATGCGGACTGGGCGTCTGACTTAGATGACAGACGAAGCACGACTGGGTATTGTTTTAGTTTAACCAGTGATGGACCTTTGTTTTCTTGGAAATCAAAAAAACAGCCCACAGTTGCTTTGTCTACTTGTGAAGCAGAATACATGGCTCTTGCAGCCACTACTCAAGAGAGTTTGTACCTCACACAGCTACTAAAGGAAATGGATTGTAGGTATCAGACTGTACCAGTAAAGATATACGAGGACAACCAGGGAACAATTGCTCTTTCTAAGAACCCTGTGTGTCGTCAGAGATGCAAACATGTAGACATTCGATACCACTTCATTCGGTCAGCACTCAGTGAAAACAAAATAACAATTGAGTACTGTCCTACAGAGAAAATGATTGCAGATATCATGACCAAACCTGTGACGAAGTTGAAAATGGAGAAATTCAAGAGTTTTATTTTTGGTATGTGAATTTGTGAAATGAGTGAGGTACAAGTTACGTTCTGTACTACATGAGATCAAGTGGGGGTGTTAGAGTTTTGTTAATATATGCTCTCATTTGATGAGTACACTACTTGTAAGTGCTTTTATTTTGACATGCTGACAGATAAGAAAATAAAGCATAACTTCTGTTTGGACAGTTCCGGTTCAAGGAAAACTGATGGTGTACGCGTGTTTCTTTTCCTCCGTGCATATTTATATGTAAAACAACAATAATAATAATTTATACCGATTTTCTACCCTAAGATGGCTGCGCAAGCAACACTCCCGAAAACGGTAGTTACTTTGAGTGCATGTTTTATTGAGATCGGGGACCAATGGAAAGAGAAGCATAAAAATTAAACAATGTGCTTGAGTTTTGATTTTGGACCGCATAAATGCGTTGATCTCCGGGAGCAGGTCGTTAAAACATTTCAAAACTTGCCCCGACTCAGCCAGCGCATCTCAGTAAAGCACATCTTCAGCTCAGACAAGAATTCCTGAAACCTGTAGTTTCTGTAGTTAAGAGCATTAGCTTTAATGAAATTAACACAGGACACGAGGATTTTCATAACGAAATCCCACTTAACTGCTTTGCAACACAGTTCAGTGGCTGCGGTCACTCATCTCTCTATTGATGCGCCAATCACTCCCCTCATGCTTGGAGCGCCACCCATTGGATCGCTGCCATATAATCTACTGAGACTCCGGGTGGCCAATTTTTGTTTCCTCTGTTATTTTTTTCCGTTATAATACTGTGAGTTCGAAGATGAACAGTGGCCAGACAACATGTATTGCTGCTGTGGTTAAAGGGGCCGGTCAAATTAAAGCATCGGGCCGTATACGGCCCGCGGACCGTAGTTTGGTGACCCCTGCTTCAGACTATATCTGACCAAACCTTACACAAACTGTTAACACTTGTGTCTTTTATACTTCAGGAACACCTTTCAACATGAAATGCATACAGTTCGTAGTGTTGTCTCATTGGCTAACCACTGCGTTGACCATGCATTGTTCACAGGAATCACGGGACCCCCCAGGGTGAAACAGATGTAAGCCTTTTGAAAATGAGCCCAGATGTAAATTCCAAACCCCCAATGGGTACATCTTGTTCCTGTTGTAATCTCCAGTCGTAAAGTCCAGGTGTAAACCATTGTGCCTTTCAACTAGTATCTGAATGCCCCCACTCATACACATACACAAAATATTATATAATATGCATACACAAATTATTATATACATCAAATTCCACCACAATTCCTCCCTTTTTTTAATGTTACCAAATTTGCTCAGGAAAAGTAATATGTTGGAATTTACAACTGGGCTCGTCTTCAAAGTTTTACATCTGTTTCATCCTGGGGGGTCTTTTGATTCTTTTGAACAATGCATGGGGAATTAGCCAATGGGATACGAACTGTATGCATTTCATGTTGAAAGTATAAAAGACACAAGTGTTAATATTTCGGGGAAGGTTTGGTCAGATTTGTTCTGAAGCCTTCCCGCTGGCGTTACATTCTTAAGAATAAAGGGTATTCTTAATTCCTAAGGCAAACTGGTCTGGTCTGGTTATTATCGCGGAAAAGCATTTTTTGCCACTACAGCATCCTTCACTTGTCTGTGAACAGATTTCAGAATCAGAATCAGAATCAGAATATCTTTATTGTCATTATACCAGGTATAACGAAATTAAGGTGCCATACTCTCAAGTGTTTACAAACAATAACCAAAGAAGAAAAACTAGAATATACAAAATATCAAAAATTTAGAAATTTACAGAATTTACAATGACATACAATAGAATAGACAATAGAATAATAGACTTTCTGTTCGGTAGCAAGCTGGTGAAAAATTGCACATAACCATTTGTAAATATTCTAAAAATTGCACATTACCCTTGTAAACATAATGAAATTGCCCGAAAATTGCACATTACCCCTGTAAACATTGTCTGAAAAATAGCATTTATTAATGAATGGAGAATGATATGTAATCAAATTTTGGTTTGATTTGGCATTAACAGGGTTAGATAAGCATCATAGATAGGGTTAAATAAGTGCAGCCCCTTTTTCCAAATTTACGTAATATTTCTCTTGTATCCATGATTAATGGTATTTCCATTAATTTGGGGTGAATGTTACTTGGTGACAATGCTGTACATACACACATGGGTGGTGGACATCTTGGGATCTACTAACTTGCGCTCAACACGCACACAGTAAGATAATTTAATTCTTTTAACCTTGTATTCAAGTTGATATTAAATGTTTGGATCTTTAGTAGGCTCCTAAAGACATCCCTTAGCCACAGTTAAAGTTCAAATAATTATTTACCTATCTCTTTCCACTGACCTATCTTTGGTGTAGTCAAAGAATGTGGCTAGTGGAATTAGAGTCATTAACCCAAACCAAACACAAAACTGGCCAAACTTATTCCAAACACCATCAAAAACAATTAGTTTTACTGAAGAGGCAGTACTGACTTCCAATTAGTAAAGAAAAAATCCAGCATCAAAAAATTAGATGTATACTGGTCAATAGACCAGGAGCACTCCAAAAACTTTATCTAGTCCTTGATGTAAATAAGCAGTACAATGCAACTCGTTCAGTAGTATAAAGTCTAATCAATCTATTAAGTCTAATAATCTGAATTCTTTCCCTAACCAAATAAATTAAATGATTATTTGTTTGTGTCCAAACATCAGCTACCAACTTCCATTCAGAACAATAAAGTGGACAATTTTGGCAAAATGTATACAGCTCTAGGAGGAATCAGAGTCCCTGTCTTTTACAGAAATAGTGGTACCTCCAGGCATTGTTTCCAATTTAATTCCAAGGGCACACATAAGATCACACCCCATAAGATTTAAAGAACAAATTGCAGAAATTAGAAACTGATGTTTAAACTCTCTATTTTATACACAAATATGAGTGGAAATGAAAGAAAAAAAAATACATTTAGTAGAATTATGTCCTGTAGCACAATTAGCAAAAGCCTGCAGTCCACTATCAGTATTATGGACCTTTTCCAGTCTTTCAGGATAATTCTGCACAGTCTCTTTGTCCTCCTGTGTGCAAGCTGTATGCCCTTTTTTTTGCGTCAGACAAACCCAAAGATGCTTTCTAAACACATTCGGATTACTTTATTAAAGCTGATATTGCACAGTGCGTACTCAGCGTCAGATAAGCTTAAAGAAGCGCTATCCTATTATAATGTTGAAAGTTACACAATGCATGTTTACCATCAGACAAGCTCAAATGTGCGTTTTAAACACATGTGGTAATTTAGTGATTTTGCACATTCCAATTACTTTGGTAAATTTGACATTGCACAATGTGTTAATTCCTATTACTGCGTAGCTCATTCCCCCTACGACGGCGTATTAGGGCCACTAAAGACATTTTTTTTTTATTTGTTCTGAGATTAAAGTCGATATTATTCTGAGATTAAAGTCGACATTATTCTGAGATTAAAGTCGATATTATTCTGAGATTAAAGTCGAAATAATATGGCCATAGCAGCCGCCTCGTGTTAAAATGAGTGATGTTCATGATTTGGTGAAGTTATACTTTCGCATCGGTTTTACGAATAAAGAAATCCTCAATCTCTTGGCATAACAGCACCGGATTGTTATTAGCATAAGGACGCTGAAATGGATTTGCAGTGAACTGCATTTATTTAGAAGAAAGAACCAGACGGATTTAGAGGAAATCTTCTCTTTTGTTGAAGCGGAACTTGCGGGTAGTGGCAGGCTACAAGCTATCGGTGGTTACATCTCCGTGCTATTCGAAGAGGGTTTGTAGTTTCACAGGAGACGATGAGAATGATCATCAAAATGATCGATCTCGAAGGAGTGCAACTCCGGCGCGCTCGGCGTCTGCGCCGTCGCCAGTACTGCAACCGAGGCCCCAACGCTTTATGGCATATGGACTCGTACGATAAACTAAAGCCTTATGGCATTGCTATAAATGGTTGCATTGACGGATTTAGTCGCCATGTCATGTGGATGGAGGCGTACAACACGAATAACGACCCAAAAGTAATTGCGGGTTATTGGATAAGCACAGTAACGCGCATTGGAGGCTGCCCTCAGCGCCTGCGTGCCGATCCAGGTACTGAGAATGGGCATGTGAGGGAAATGCAGATGTTTTTACGCAGAAATCACTCGGACCCTTACGCAGGAGAGAGAAGTTTCATTTATGGATGCAGCATGGCAAACCAACGCATAGAATCGTGGTGGGGCATTCTGCGTAAACAAAGTGGACAGTTCTGGATGGACATTTTCCAGACGCTCAGAGATGATGGACATTTTTCCGGTGACTTCTTGGACAGAAATCTGATACAGTTCTGCTTCCTTAACCTAATTCAGGTAGGCTCTATAGCCACAGGCTACACCTTCTGTATTTATATTCATCAGTTATGTATTGCCAGATTGTTTTTATTAAGCTACCTTCACTACATTTGATCAGAAACAGCTATAGTCTGTAATTAATCTGTCTATTAATCTACACCATTTATTAATGTAATAGCACCACCAAAAGGTATTATTTTGTTGGCAGACAATTCCAGGCACAAGTCACACTTACAAAAAAGTCCAGCAACATTGCTGTCACATTCAGTTGTACCAGCAAAACACACTACTATGTTAGTGCCACTGCTGTGATGATAATATTCTACCACCAAAATAGCTTTACCAACAAATCAGCTGCGATCCCATCGTACCAGCAGTCTTTTACCACTAACGGTCAAGTTAGGGGTTGGCTGATAAATTGTGGAGCAAGAGACGAGACACGGTGACTAATTGTAGGTGTGCTTGGTAAACTGGTCATTGAAGCCAGGTATAAGATGTTGACAATATAAAGTTTTGATAATATTTTAATGACGTATATGTTTAACTAAACTTATGACTCAACACAGGCTTTTTGAATGACAAGTGTCCCATATATTGATGCAGGTAAATGTTCTGTGCAGATTTTTTGTTGGGACAGTAGTTGAACTAAGTTTTACATATTTATGTTCATGCAGGAGGAACTAGACGAAGTTGTGAGGACATGGAACTCCCATCAAATAAGGTCAAGGCCAGGAATTCCAGGAGGACGCCCAATTTTAATGTACTGCATGCCACAGATTTATGGTGCAGGGGAGGACAAACTCAAATATGTGCTTCCAGAAGAGGTCACTGTTTGCAAAGAGGAATGCACCCCAAAATCCCAGTTCCCCTGTGATGAAACAGTCTTTGAGCTTTGTGCTCTTCTTATTGATGAAAATGGCTGGGATGCTCCTGTTGATGCATACCATGCAGCTGAACTGTACATTCTCTTAAGAAATCAAATACTAGATAATATCTACTGAGCTTCTCAACACCAGCTATGGGGATCCACTGATGAGCTGAGCCAAGCCAGTGGGTTCTCAGAACTGAAGTCACTTTCTAAGAGACTGTGTCTGTAGTTATATTAAAATAAATGTGTTTATATGCATGCATCTGACAAAATAAAAATTCAATAATTTCACATATATAGTGTCTGTCTATTTATTTTACGACGGCGTATTAGGGCCACTTTAAAGAAATTGTTTTTTTTAGTTTTGATCCAGGTACTGAGACCCGAGTTTCTCTGAACTGACAAACCTGTGACGGCTGCACACTCTCTGGCCATAATATTTCAACTTTAATCTCAGAATAATGTCGACTTTAATCTCAGAATAATGTCGACTTTAATCTCAGAATAATATCGACTTTAATCTCAGAATAATATTGACTTTAATCTCAGAATAATATCGACTTTAATCTCAGAATAATATCGACTTTAATCTCAGAACAAATAAAAAATTTTTTTTTCCTTAGTGGCCCTAATACGCCGTCGTACTAATACGCCGTCGTACTATTCTAAGAAAAAGAATGCTGCATTATTTTTTACGTTATTATTATTATTATTATTACCGTATAGGACTCAGTTCTGTAATACAGGCATAACTAATCGTACATGTCACATTATTTCTGGTTGAACTGATGAAAAATGAATTTGGAAAATTAAAATACGACCCGTTTTTCAATTTCTGCTTTTTTGTTATTTGATTTTTGATCTTAAAACGAAACACGAATAACGCCCCGTTTTAAACTGAATGCGTGCAGCTACAGGAAGCCAGTGAAGAGAACGCAGCAGTGGGGTGATGTGGCAGTGTTTGGGCTGGTTAAAAACAAGACGGGCAGCTGCATTTTGAATGAGCTGCAAGGGTTTAATAGTGGACATGGGCGCTCCTGCCAGAAGGGAGTTGCAGTAGTCCAACCGTGAGATTACAAGTGATTGCACCAGAATCTGGGTAGCTTCCCTGGAGAGAAATGGCCGAACCTTCCTGATGTTGTACAGGATGAACCGGCACGATCTTGTCATGTTGGCTATATAAGGAGAGAAGGTCAGCTGGTTATCAAGGACAACACCAAGACTTCTTACCTTATCAGATGGTCTGATCTGGGAGTCATCCAGAGAAATGACTAGGTCCTGGGTTGGAGACTGATCTCCAGGAATAAGCAACACCTCTGACTTGCTGGGATTAAGTTTTAGATGATGAGCTGACATCCATTGTGAGATATCTCGCAGACATGCTGAGATGCGAGCTGAGACTTGTGTGTCTGAAGGAGGAAATGACAGAACGAGCTGAGTGTCATCTGCATAGGAGTGGTAGGAGAAGCCATGGGAGGCTATGACCTTACCCAGAGAGCGGGTGTAGATAGAGAAAAGAAGTGGGCCAAGTACAGAGCCCTGAGGAACACCGGTTGAGAGAGTGCATGGGGGAGATATGGATCCCCTCCATGACACTTGGTAGGAGCGCCCTTCGAGGTAGGAGGCCATTCATTGCCATGCTGAACCTGTTACTCCAAGGTTGGAGAGTGTGGACAAGAGAATGCTGTGAGTCACGGTGTCGAAGGCGAGGTCAAGAAGAATAAGGACAGATGACAGTTTGGCTGCTTTGGCTGCATGAAGCTTCTCAGTAACAGCTACAAGTGCTGTTTCCGTAGAATGCGCTGCCTTGAAGCCCGACTGGTACGGATCGTGGAGGTCATTCTGAGTGAGAAAGGCAGATAGTTGGTTATAGACAGCACGTTCAAGAATTTTGGATAGAAAAGAGAGGAGTGAGACAGGTCTGTAGTTGTTAATGTCTGTAGTGTCTAGTGTAGGTTTCTTAAGAAGGGGAATGGCCTGAGCCTTCTTAAAAGCAGTAGGGACAACACCTGATGTCAGGGAGTTGTTGATGATGGGTGTGATGAAGGGGATTAGGTCCTGTGAGATGTCTTTATGGATGGTGGATGGTATAGGGTCGAGTGTGCATGTAGTGGAATTGCTGGATGAGAGGAGCTGTGTAACCTCATCCATGGTGAGTGGGGTGAATCTGGTGAGTGTGTTGGTGGGTTGAGGGTCAGTTGAAAGTGGGTCAGTCGGAGAGAAGGATTGATTGATTTTGTCAATCTTGTCCTGAAAGAATGTTTCAAAGTCAGTAGCAGTGAGAGAGGCAGATGGGGGAGGAGGAGGAGGGTTCAGAAGAGAGGAAAAGATGGCATGAAGCTTACGTGGGTCAGCAGCAGATTGTTCAAGCTTGGCTTTGTAAAAAGATGTTTTTGCAGCAGTCACGTCGGATAAGAACCTGGACAGCAGATCGTGGTAGGAGTGGAGATCAACTTAGATTAGATTTCCTCCACTTTCTCTCCACTTAGATTTCCTCCACTTTCTCTCAGCTGCCCTTAATTCTCTTCTGTTGCTGCGCAATGCATCTGAAAGCCAAGGAGCAGGGTGAGAAGGTTTTCCTCGTTTGAGGGTAAGAGGACAGAGCTGATCGAGGGATGTTGAAAGAGAAGAGAGTAGAGTATTAGTTGCAGAGTTGAGTGGAAGGGTAGCAAGCATGTCAGGGTGAGGTAGTGAAGTTAGGATGTTAGAGATCAGCAGGGAGGAAGATAAAGAGTGAAGATTGGGGCGTGTTGTAAGAGTGAAAGTGTGGTTGGAGGTAGGAAGAGTTGGGAGACAGAGAGAGAAGGACACAAAGTGATGGTCAGAGAGGTGAAGTGGGGTGACAGTGAGGTCCAGAACAGAAGCTGGACAGCTGAAGACCAGGTCCAGAAGATTGCCTCCTTTGTGTGTCGGAGGGCTGTGGTTAAAGAGGAGGTCGAAAGATGAAAGAAGAGGAAGAAGACAGGAGGACTGAAGTGTAGGGAGATTAAAGTCACCAAGAAGAGTCAGAGGAGTTGAAGGGAAGAAACTCAGAAGAACATCCAGCTCTTCTATGAAGTCTCCCAATGAGCCAGGTGGTCTGTAAATGACAATGATATGAAGAGTAATTGGAAAAGTAACAGTAATAGCATGAAATTCAAAGGATGAAATGTTAAGGTGAATGGCAGTAGTGAATTGCCATTTCCTGGTCAAGAGCAAACCTGTACCACCACCCCTACCAGATCCTCTCGGTGTATGAGAGAAGGTGTAGGCAGAGGAAAGTGTATTAGTGTTTTTGTGCACTCCTTTGTTGTCCTACTTTGTTGATAATGACTTTACACAGTGCAATTTTTATCGTCAGACAAGCCCAAAGTTGCGTTATAAAAACATTTATGTGGTGTTTTAGTGATTTTGTACTTTCCAATTACTTTGTTAAAACTGGCATTACACAATGCGTTCTCGGCGTCAGATATGCTGAGAATCGTTTAAAGAAGAAGCTTTTAAGACACAAGTATGTGGCGTTTTAGTGATTTTACATTCCGCTTACTGTGATGAAATTGACATTGCACAATACATTCTCAGTGCCAGATAAGCCAAAAGAAGTGCTTTAAACTCATGCATGTGGTGTCTTTTTTCCTTTTTGATAAGTGAAAAATCCTTCGTCGTCGTCATATAATCTTAAAGAAACGCTTTAGACACATTTCAAGAGTTGTTTTTTTTTGTAATTTAATATGTTTCACTTTCTTTGGTAATAGTGACATTGCAGAATGCATTTTTAGCGTTAGACAAACCCTAAAATGCGTTCTAAACACATTTATGTGGTGTTTTAGTGATTTTGTACATTCCGATCACTTTATTGTAATTGACACTGCACAATGCGTTCTCAGCCTCAGATAAGCTTACAGAATCTCTTTAAACAAAGCATGTGGTTTTCTTTATGTAGGACATTTGGATAACTGTTAATACTGACATTGCACAATGCGTTCTCAATGCGTCAGGTAGGGTTAGTGAAGTGCCAAAAACAGAGTTTTGCAGTTTGTTGACAGTTAAATTTCGCAATGCACTTTCAGTATCAGACAAACTTAAAGAAGCCTTTTTACCACAGTTCTAAAGTGTATTATTGTTTTAAAACTATTCTTTTACATTGTTGATAGTAACTTTCCACAATGCATTTTTAACGTGAGACAAGCTTAACTGTGCGTTTAAAACATTTTTGTGGTGTCTTAGTGATTTTTTAGTACATTTCTATAACTTTGTAAAACTGACATTGAAGAATGCGTTATCAGTGTCAGATAAGCTTTAAGAAGAGCTTTAAACATATGCACGCGGTGTTTCAGTGCATTTGTACATTTTGATAACTGTTAAAATTGACATTGCACAATGTGTTCTCATATAAGCTTAAAAAGTGCTTTAAGCACAGTTTTGTAGTTTGTAAGTAATTGTGTACGTTCCGATTTCTTTCGTAAAATTGCCATTTAACAATAAAAGCTTAAGGAAGCACTTTAAACACTTGTATGTAGTGTTTTAGTAATTTTGTACATTACGATTACTTTGGTAAAATTGACACTGCACAATGCGTTGTCGTCGTCAGATAAGCTTAAAGAAGCACTTTATAATTACATGTATGTAATGCTTTATTGACTTTGTGCTGTCCGATTTTTGTTAAAATTGACATTGCACAATGCGTTCAAAGCGGGAGAAAAGTTTAAAGAAATTATTTAAACACATTCATGCGGTTTTTTAGTGATTTTTTACATTCCGATTATTTTGTTATTAGTTATTTTGTAATGCGTTCTCCTCGTCAGATACATCTAAAGAAGCACAATGCGTACTTGGCGTCAGAAAAGCTTAAAGTCAAGTCAACTTTATTTATATAGCGCTTTTTACAATAGACATTGTCTCAAAGCAACTTTACAAAATCCAGGAGCAACGCTTTAAACTTATGTATGTAGTGTTTTATTGATTTTCTACATTCCGATTACTTTGTTAAAATTGACTGCACAGTGCGTTCTCAGCCTCAGAAAAGCTTAAAGAAGCGATTAAGACACGTATATGGTGTTTTCGTAAATTTGTAAATTCTTCTGACTTTGTTGACAGTGACATTGCTTAGTGCTGTTTCAGCGTCAGACAAACTTAAAGAAGTATTTTTAGCACAGTTCTAAATTGCAATAGTGTATTCAATCTATTCTATCACTTTGTCAAAAACAGTCCTATTACTTTGTTAAAATTTTCATTGCATAAATCATGTTAAACCCTCTGACAAACTCAAAGAAGTCTTGATACCATAAGTGTATGTGTTTTAATCCAATCTATTATATTGTTGACAGTGACATTCCACAATGCATTACCGTCAGCAAGCTCAAATGTGCCTTTTAATTTAACACATGTAAGTAAGTAATGAGTAAATTTTATTTATAAAGCACTCTTAAAACAACTTACGTTGACCAAAGTGCTGTACATCGAAATGTATGTGGTGTCTTAGTGATTTTGTATATTCCATTTACTTTGCTAGAATTGACATATTTACATTACATTTACATTTTCAGCATTTATCAGACGCTTTTATCCAAAGCGACTTACACAATGAGCGGAACACGATGAGCAATTGAGGGTTAAGGGCCTTGCTCAGGGACCCAACAGTGGCAACTTGGTGGTGGCAGGGCTTGAACCAGCAACCTTCTGTTTACTAGTCTAGTACCTTAACCATTGAGCTAAACGATTTCGAAGAATCGCTTTAGACACAGTTGTAGATTTTTTTTAGTATAGTTTAATGATTTTATTGATAGTGACATTGTGTCAGACAAACCCAAAGATGCGTTCTAAACACAGTTAATGACACCCCAACTTGGATACAGCATTTGAGTAGGCAACCCCTGCCCACCCACTGCACTGCAATCACACTCGCATTTTAGGAAATGCACCTCTCTAGTTAAAATTGACATTGCACAATGCGTTCTCAGTGTCAGATAAGCTTAAAGAAGCGATTTCAACAAATGTATGGAGTGTTTTATTGATTTAGTTAATGTATTTAACTTTGTTAAAATTGACATTGCAGAATGCGTTTTCAGTGTAAGATAAAATATGTAAAGCGCTTTAAACACATGCATGTGTTTTGAAGATTTAGTACATTTTGATAACGTTGATAGTAATATTGCACAATGCATTTTAAGCGTCAAAAATGAGCTTTTTTTAGTCCGGATGTGTACTAGTGATTTTAATCTGTCCTATTACATAACTGATAGCAACGTTCCACAATGCATTTGTGACGTCAGACAAACTCAGTTGTAAGTTTTAAAATTATTTATCTGGTGTTTTGGTGATTTTGTACATTCTGATTACTTTGTAAAAAATGACATTGCACAATGCGTTCTCAGCGTCAGAAAAGCATAGGAAGAGTTTTCAATCCATGTATGTGGATACTTAGAAATTTTGTTTATTCCGATTACTTTGCAAAAATTGACATTGCACAATGCATTTTAAGCGTCAGACAAACTCAAAGAAGTTTTTTTAGCACAGTTCTAAAGTGTATTAAATCTATCATATTATATTATGTTAATATTATTATGTTGAAAATGTTGTGGGAATTCAAAATAACCCTTAAAGATTGACACAGACAACCGGGGTAATAATAAAAGCAAAATAATCAATTTATTACTCAGCTGGGGACCAATCTCATAATGCAAAAACACATACCTTTACAGGAGAGAAAGATGGATACCGTCCGCCCTATCACAGTATTTATACCCCGCTTTACTGCCCCTTCAGGCTAACTCTGCTCAGCAACCCAGCGCAAGGCCAGCTTTCCACATGAAACTTGTTTATCATTTTACTGTGATTTTTGCTGTGTTTATGTGTGGGTGTGTGTCAAGGTCAGTCTCAGTCTTTGGAATTCTGAAACCTTCAAAAGTCTCTTCTACCTCTGCTAATTGAACTAAGAAAGCAGAAACTTCTGAGTTTAATGCAAATAAATAATACAATTTAAATCCAGTCACAAAGGTTACATTCCACAATGCATTTTTACCGTCAGACAAGCTCAAATGTGTGTTTTAAACACATGTATGTGATAACTTAGTGATTTTGCACATTCCTTTTATTTTATTTAAACTGACATTTAGTTTTCAACGTCATTCATGCCAAAAAAAGTGCTTTAATGTAATTTAAAAAAAATAATTTTGTACATTTTGATTTCATTGTTGATAATGACGTTGAAGAATGCTTCAGCGTCAGATCATATTAAATTAATGCTTTAGACACAGAGTGTTTTTGTATTTTAGTATGTTTTAGTATGCTTTCACAAGACAGACTGTCAGAACAGTCACAGCTAGTTTAACACTGGTTGAATGTGATAGAAAAATTTCTTCCCTTTCGCCCTTTGGTGGTGTGTTGCCCGATTGCCCTAAAGAACATGTTCTGAACTGTATTAGTGTTTTTGTTCATTCCTATTCCTTTGTCGATAGTGACATTGCACAATGCATTTTCTGCATCAGACAAACTCAAAGCAGCGCTATTAACGCAAATCTGAAGTGTATTAGTGTTTTTGATCATTCCAATAACTTGGTTGGAAGTGACATTCCACAATGCATTTTTAGTGTCAGACAAGTTCAAAGAAGCACTTTAAACACATTTATGTGGTGTTGTAGTGATTTTGTATATTTCGACTTTGGTAAAATTGAAATTTCACAATGCTTTTTCAGTGTCGGTCAAGCTCTAAGAAGTGCTTTAAAACAGTTCTGGAGTGTTGTAGTATTTTAGTACTTTCTTTTTACTTCATTGATAGTGACATTGCACAATGTTTTTCAGTGTCAGACCAGCTCTAAGAAGCACTTTAAGGACAGTTCTAGAGTTTTTTTTAGTGAATTTGTATATTCCTATTACTTTGGTAATAGTTATTGCATAATGCATTTTCAGCATCAGGCAAGCTTAAAGAAAGTGATTTTAGCACAGTTTTTTGGTGTTTAAATGATTTACCAAATTTCTATTACTTTGAGCCTGTCTGAGACTGAAAACTAATTGTGCAATTAACTATCAATAGTTAATTGCACAATTCGTTTTCAGTCTCAGACAGGCTCAAAGAAAGTTTCAAGCACAGTTCTGAAATGCATTAGGGTTTTTGTACATTCTGATTCCTTTGTTAATAGTGACATTGCACAATGCATTTTCAGTGTCAGACAAACTCAAAGAAGCGCTTTCAGCATAGTTCTGGAGTGCACTTCTTTGAGTTTGTCTGACACTAAAATGCATTGTTACTTGTTACTTAGTTGGTAGTGACATTGCACAGAGTCAGACAAGCTAAAAAAAGTACTGTAACACAGTTCTGTAGTGATTTAGTGTTTTTGTCCAATTTTATTTCTTTATTGATATTGACATTGCTCAATGCTTTTTTCAGCGTCAGACAAGCTTAAGCTATGGTTTTAATGACAGTTCTTAAATGTAATAAGATTTTTGTACATTGTTTCCTTTGTTAACAGTGACATTGCACACTGAATTTTAAGATAAGCTCAACAAAGTGCACAGTTCTGTGGTGTTTTAGTCATTTTGTACAATTTTATTACTTTCCTGATAGGCACAATGCATTTTCTGCATCAGGAATGATTGATAGGCCTATACTTTCACCTGGAGTTGTCCAAGGGTCAGTAAGGCGGTAACCATTGAAACCTGAAGGCATGCTATCTGTTGAACGTTTAACTTTATGGGGTATATTGTGTATAACTTTAATAGCACGATATACAGAGACCCCTGGCATCACCACAGCAGGGGTGCAACATCCATGCCATAAATGCCAGACAATACCTTTGTGAGTCCTTGTGGGGAGCTGTAAGTGAGCATTAGTTCCACAAACCCACATGGCAGTGGAGATTCTAAACGCTGGGGGAACCTCTACAGTAGGAGCTCCAGTTACTTTACCTGAGGTATTAGTTACCCAGGCCCACCCGGTACCTGAGATTGTAACATTCACTGCACGCGAAGTGTGGCCTATAGGACGACGTCTGTATTTTGTGCCATTGATATTAACTATGACAGGTTGAGCACACAGGCACACTGATCCTTGAACTGGTCTTACATGAAAAAGCCTAGTAAAAGTATCAGGGGTGGATGGATTAGTACAATCACTTAGAATATTACTAAAAACAGAAAAGTCAGTAGTAAATGAAGCAATATTTAAATCATTATCATTATCAACATCACAGTTGTCAGTATTCTTGTCCTCGGTCTTAACAGCATACACAGCACGTCCTGCAGGCCGAGTTGGGCACGGAGGTGCTGAAGAGTTCTTTGGGCACCGCTTAAGACCCGAGGCGTGTATCCACTGAGGCTGTGAATCCGGCAAAACCCCTGTCCATGTCACAGCAAGCACGTAGTAGGCGGTCCAAAAGCAGCTTCTCCAACCTTCCTAGGATTTAAAGACTTCACCAAAACTAAATCACCAGGTTGATGGAATAGGCAAAAATACAGAAACTTTAGTATGTATATTAGACAATTTTTCAACCAACGCCGCAGCGTAATCACAGGTCAGCATATCCAGGTCACCTGCAGAGAAAAGTTTGTTAGTTCCCTTCACCAACGGACAAGGAAATGGTTTGCCAAAGATTACCTCGAATGGAGAGAGTTTAGTGGTTGAACTTAGAGTCATTCTGATTTCAGCTAACACAGCAGGTAACAAATCAACTCAATTCTTACCTGTCTCTAACATGGCCTTAGTTAATCTTTCTTTAATAGTCTGGTTCATTCTTTCTACCATTCCAGATGATTAAGGATGATAAGGAATGTGAAAATGCCAATTGACCTGCAGGTATTTACACAACTTTTGAGTAACCCTAGAAGTAAATGAAGTACCCTGGTCACTGTCAATACACATAGGAAGTCAATATCTAGGGAAGATTTCCTGTGCCAATATTTTCACAACAGTCTCAGCCTTTTCTGTAGCAGTGGGAAAGGGTTTAACCCATTTGGAAAATCTATCCACAATGACAAGTAAATACTTAAACCGTCCACAAGATGGCATGTGTGTAAAGTCAATTTGCAAGTGTGTAAAAGGCTGCTCTGGAAAAGGTAAAGAATCATGTTTACCACCCGTAGTTAGACATGAACTTATGTGCAACTCCATACGCATACCCTAAGTCTGTGCAAATAGTCACAGCCTGTCCAGAAAAAATAGTGCAGGCTCGTGTCAGTGCGATGAGTTCAGCTGCCTGTGCAGACTCATAAGGAAGAGAAGAAGCCTCAACCACAACATTTGTTAATTTAGACACGGCGTATCCACAAAGGAAAGTGGAGTCATTTGGTTTGAAACATGAACCATCCACAAAGAGGTGCAGAGGAGTAGGTGACAAATCTGGTCTAATACTAGAAGATTCATGAATAATAGCCAAACAGTCGTGGTCCTGAAGCAGTCGAGCAGGAGAAGTGGCAGAGGACAGCAGTTTAATACTAAGATTTTCTGTGGAACACAGAATAACTTCATAGCCTGATCTACATTGTGCAGTCATATGTTGTGTTCTGTTTTGCAAAATATGAATAACTTGATGTGGTGTATGCAAAATGAGTGGATAAGATAGAACTATTTTCTGTGCGTCTTGTACCATCATAGCACAGGCTGGCATCCCTTGGACCACTCTATCCAAGACTTTGGATATTGGAGAGACTTCTACAGCCTTTGTTGAGAGTAAAGCCAAGATAGACAGGGGATATTGCTTTACAAATACTGGCTCCCGTGTCTTCAAATGTGCTTGGTAAGGACTGCACGGAATAATGCATATTCTTGTGGGTGGCCCACAATGAAATAGAAACTGAGGACAGGCGTTCAGGGATAGCAAAAGAGGAAAGAGCATACGAGCACTGTACATCCTGTGACTGAGAATGATAATTTGAAACAGAGAAAACACAAGCCTCAGAATTAAAGGAAATAGTGATGCCTAGTTTGTGCATTAAATCGCATCCCAACAAATTAAAAGGCGAGTTAGGAATGACCATGAATATGAGTAAACTAAATAGTTGGTTGTAAAACCGTATCAACAGATAATGGATGTGTAATTGGACAGTTGGTTTAGACCCCTTCTATACCCACAGACCTTAATTTGTTGTTAGAGACTGGACCATTGTACTGGCGACCACTCAAGGAAGAACAGGTGGCACCAGTGTCCACAAGAAAGTCATAAATTTCATCCTCTACAATAAAGACAATAAAGGTAAAGTAGAAAACTTATCAGACAAGGTGGTAGTCAAGTAGGACCACTCTATTTGCACCCTGGTGTGTGGGCAGCCCTATTGTGAATTAGGAGGAGCTGTGGGACTGGCTTGGTATACCATCATTGGTGTAGGAGCTCACTGGATGGAACCAGGAGTCCACTGAGGGTTGTTTGTAGGAGGAGCCTGCAGCTTCTGAGATGGAACACCCTTTTGTTTGTCATTCTTAATTCTACCTTTGCCCTGGTATGGCTGCTTACCATATTCAAAGCCTGTATTCTGTTCACGTTGCTTTTTAAAACACTGACGCTCCCAATGGCCAGGTTTTCCACAATAAAAACAATTTCCCTTTTTAACAATTTTTCTGACCGTACCCCATAAAGAATCCTGTACACAAGAAACAGACACAGCAGAAGAATTAGTACGCTTAACAGGAAAGGCTCCAGCACCTTCTAATTCACGCACACGCTTTTGAAAGTATTCCACACTCATGTCAGTTATGCCTGGTTGTTAATGCATAACCTGAGCATCATCTGCATGCATATTATTCAAGCAAGTGTTGATAGCAAGACGTAAATAAGAACCATATTCAAGGGGTAATCCTGCCCCATCTTCCCAGGTTTTAAAGAAACAAACTACAGAAGCACTAGGGGTTTCACTCTTTTCAGGCTTACAATTCAAAGCAATAGATAAATCAGCAGATTTACTATTCCTAGTTTTTAGGAAGTCCAGGAGCTCCTTGTAAAAAGCATGGACATGTGAGGCTGTATGCCAAGCAAAAACGAATTGTGTATGAGATGTAAAAGGGACAGCAGGATCCCTTGCAGGGCCTCCTTTAGGTCCTGAATTAGAATGATGTGGAGTGGACGTGGTCCACTAAGAACTTGTTCCAATCTTTGAATGATGTTTAGCCTATCCATGGTATGTGTATGTGGTGTATGTGGTGAAGAAGCTACAGAATGTAAAGGCATAGAAGTGTTAACAGAATAATGATATGGCAGATAGTAATCACGATGTAAAGTGGGAATTTCTTTCACAAGGTCAGTTTCAGTGATAGAATTATTGAAACATTTCAAAAGAATGGTTTTGTAATCTGCACCCGTCAAATTCAAATGAGAAGTTAAAGATCTCAAATTGTCCACAAAAGCCATAGATTTCTTAGGTGAAGGCAATAAATCCAAAACATTTTTCAAATCTGACACTATAATTGGAGTAATTTTGAACTGAGTATCATTGTTAGAAGTTATCTTTACTTCAAAAGGACAAGCAGTATTAACAATAGATAAATCAGGATATAACCTAGGTTTCGTCATCTGTCCTTGAGAACCACTCTCTACATTCTGAGTCCTTTCTGTAGTCATTGTCTAACTTACAATCACAGGCTGACCTTGAACCAGCACAGAATCTGTATTCCTCTTATTCCCTACTTTCTTGTCTTTTTCCTTTTTACATTCATCCCAAAAACCTTTCTTTTCCATCCAAAAATCCAAACCATCTGTCATAAATACAGAATCTCAATCAGGGTCTCCATATCTATCTATCCTCAAATATTCAGATTCAAAAGAACCTTGCCTTGGAAAAGGTCTAAAACCTATGGATTTTGTCCAGCCATGTAAATGATCAATCCATATACCTGTGTAAGTACTTTGTCCTAATCTATCAAGCCATTGTTTAGGAGTTTCACTGGATTTGGGACACTCACCATTCTTAGAACCTTTGGCACCCATTTAAACACAAAAGACAGGACAACAAAAAAGATATCGAAAACTCCTCTCAGAGGAAATGTGACCAACATGGAAATTTCAAATGGAGCATTTCCTGAAAGCTTAGCAGCAGATGCTAATGCACAACCTCGAGCTGAATTCACAAAATGGAAAGAAAAGGCATTTTCTGTGTTAGTGCTGAATGTAAATACGCACCAGTTGTACAAGCTGTCTGACTCCTAAAGAAGCGTGGGACACGCTAAAAGGACATTTAGAGAGAGATACTCTTGCAAATAAGCTGTTTCTAAAGAAAAAAATACTTCAGGTGTGAAATGAAGGAAGGAGAAACCATAACTGAGCATTTAAAATGAATGAAGGAGTTAACTGTCAAGCTAAGTGCTATAGGTGCTGTAATTGAAGATGAAGACCAGATTGTAACACTGCTAGGTAGCCTGCCACTAAGCTATGCAACAATTGTCACTGCGTTAGAGACAAAGATGGACAATTTCACACTGCAGTTTGTGCAACAAGCGTTAATAAATGAAGAGCAAAAGCGAGTCCATGCTAACGGTAATGTCGGTAGCACTGCATCGGGTGGTGCATCAGCTATGTCAACACAAGTTCATGGAGATATGCAGGCTAATTCTAAGACAGTGGGAGCTGACAGATCTAAATGGAAATGTTATAAGTGTGGGAAGGAAGGACATTTAAAGCATAATTGTCCAAGTTTGAAAAATAAAAATCAAACCCACAAGGCTAAAAGCATGACATGCGAGGATGCTGAAGACTTGTCTGAGAGTGCCTTTGTTGCTAAAGAGGCTAATCAGAATGATATGCCGCAGCAGGTCGAATGACTGATCGACTCTGGAGCATCAAAGCACATGACTTGTTGTAAAGAAATTCTTCAAGACTACCAGGAATTCTCCAAACCACAGTCAGTGAAACTGGGTGACGGCAGAGTGGTTGACGCCCAAGGACTTGGTAACATCAAACTGAAAACGACTTTCAGTGATGTCAAAGATGTCACCATGTATGATGTGCTGTATGTTCCCAAGCTATCTGGGAATCTCTTTTCAGTGGGAGCTGCTGCCAGAAAAGGAAATACAGTGCAGTTCAAGAAGTCTAGGTGCTACATTCGTGGCAAAGATGGAGATCTTCGAGGAATGGGAACACAAAGATCTGATGGATTGTATCAGCTGGATGTCGAGGGAAGTTCGCCCACCTGTCATGGTGCAGCAAGTGCATCAGTAGCAGCCAGTCTATGGCATCAACGACTGGGACACACCCCCAAGGTGAAGGATCTTAAAACTCTAGTAAGCAGAATGGACTTTTCTGCGGAGAAAGAAGTTTCTTTTTGTGAAGCATGTGTGGAGGGCAAGCTGTCTAGAAAGCCTTTTAAACCAGTGCGAGAAATCCGTTCCAGGCGTAAGCTGCAGCTGATCCATAGTGATGTCTGTGGTCCCATGCAGACTGAATCCATAGGTGGATCAAAGTACTTCGTGACATTTATTGATGACTACTCAAGATGCTGCAAGGTATACTTCATGAAACAGAAAAGTGAAGTGTTTAGCAAGTTCAAAGAATTTGAAAAAACATTCTCCAATGAGTGTGGACAAAAAGTCACAAGACTGAGAACAGACAATGATGGGGAATACACATCTCAAGAATTTCAAGAATACTTGAAAGCTCAATGCATCCACCATGAAATGTCTGTACCCCATACACCTCAGCAAAATGGTGTAGCAGAAAGAAAAAATAGGACTTTAGTTGAAGCAGCTAGGAGTATGCTGTCTCATGCAAAGTTACCAAATACTTATTGGGCAGAGGCTGTAGCAACAGCAGCTTACATACAGAACAGGCTGCCCACATCTTTTCTGAAGCAAGAGACACCCTACCAGAGATGGGGTGACAAAAAGCCAAACATGAGTCACATGAGAGTATTTGGCTGTGTAGCCTATGCTCATGTCCCAGACATAGAGAGAAGAAAGCTGGACAAGAAAGCTGTGAAGCTTCGTTTTGTGGGATATGCAAACAATGCCAAGGGCTATCGCCTGTTTGATGAGGAGAAAAAGGGGATTCTAATTTGTCGGGATGTCATCTTCAGTGAATCAGACTTTGACTGGAAACAGGAAGTGGACGTTTTTTTGTTCAGAGATTGAGGCTACCATGAATACAGATGAGAGGGGAGCAACAGTTGATGAGGCAACCGTCAACGAAGCTCCAAGAGAAGGCGGCAGAATCAGAAAGCCTCCGAAGAGGTATGGATATGATGAGTTTGCTGACATAGTGACTGTTGATCATTTTGCTAATGTCTTTTGTGTAAAAGAACCAAGCACACTAAAGGAAGCAATGATGAGTCCTAATGCAAAGGAATGGAAGGAAGGGCTGACTTGGAGTATGAGTCGCTGCTTGAAAATGAAACCTGGAACTTAGTGAATTTACCAAGAGATCGAAAGGCCATAGGATCGAGATGGGTGTTCAAAGTCAAGCATCATAGTGACGGACAAGTAGAGAGGTACAAATGTAGGCTTGTGGCTAAGGGCTACTCACAGAAGTATGGCACTGACTACGATGAAACTTTTTCACCTGTAGTACGATTCAGTTCAATTCGTACATTGCTGTCATTTGCTGTTCAAAATTACCTTTATGTTCACTAGATGGATGTCATAACTGCATTCCTAAATGGACATCTAGAGGAGGAAATCTACATGGAGCAACCAAGGGGGTATGTCAAAACAGGCCAGGAACACTTGATGTGTAAACTGAAGAAGTCAATATATGGGCTTAAGCAGTCCCCGCTGCTCCCTCGCTGCTGGAGTAAGGCTTTCACAGAGTTCATGAAGGATATTGAATTTAAACAGAGCACATCAGACCCCTGTGTGTTCGTGAGATCTCGACAGGAACTAGAGATACTGGCTGTTTATGTTGATGATCTGATTCTGATTACAGAATCAATTGAAATTATGAATAAGTTGAAAGTTGCTCTGAAGAACCGCTACAAGATGAAAGACATGGGTGAGCTGTCCTACATATTGGGCATCTCTGTTGTCCAAGACAAGATAAGGAACTGTGTGTTTCTTCATCAGAAGCATTACATTGAAGCCATTCTTCAGAAATATGGAATGGATAAAGCCAATCCAGTTACAACTCCAGCTGACACAAATGTAAAGTTAAAAAGAAATGATGGCATCAGTAAACCTATCAGTCTATTGTAGGTAGTCTGCTGTATGCTGCAATGGCCACAAGACCAAACATTGCACAAGCAGTGAGTGTTGTGTCAAAGTTCAATGCAGATCCAAATACTGCACATCTGACTGCTGTGAAAAGAATTCTTCATTACTTGAAGGGCACTGTGGACCTCGCTCTCAAGTATGAGCATTCAGAGTCTGGAACTTTAGTCGGGTTCTCAGATGCTGACTGGGCTGGAGATCAAGATGACCGTCGCTCTACAACCGGTAATGTCTTCTTATTGGGTGGAGGAGCAGTGAGTTGGGTAAGCAAGAAACAGTCAACGGTTGCACTGTCAACAGCTGAAGCTGAATACATCGCTCTCAGCCAAGCAGCACAGGAATGTACCTGGCTTACACGACTACTGAGTGATCTCAGAATGGATGCTACGTCTAGCGTGATTCTGGAAAACAACCAAGGAGCTATTGCCATCACGAAAAATCCAGTTGATTATTCAAGGACAAAGGACATAGACATTCGTTACCACTATATTCGTGAATGTGTGCAGAATGGACAAATGTAACTACAATATTGTCCTACAGATGACATGAAGGCAGATACAGTGTATCACAAAAGTGAGTACACCCCTCACATTTCTGCAAATATTTTATTATATCTTTTCATGGGACAACACTATAGAAATAAAACTTGGATATAACTTAGAGTAGTCAGTGTACAACTTGTATAGCAGTGTAGATTTACTGTCTTCTGAAAATAACTTAACACACAGCCATTAATGTCTAAATGGCTGGCAACATAAGTGAGTACACCAGTGAGTATAACAGTCTTTATAGAAGTTTAACAAATATTGCACTGAAAGATATTGCACAAAGTTTAACAAATGTTGCACTGCGATGCTGGTTGTAAAATCTGACCGCAGTAGGAAGAAAGAAACTGTGATATCTCTCATTTGAGCAATGCAGGTGGAGAAACCTGTCGCTGAAGGAGCTGCCCAGTGTTGCCACTGTCTCATACAGTGGGTGAGAGGTATTCTCTATTAAGGATGACAGCTTGGTCATCATTCTTCTCTCCCCCACTGCCTCCACTGAGTCCAGGGCGTAGCCCAGGACAGAACTCACTTGTAATGCCACTACCCCAGCAGACAACACCACAGAAAATGGCTGATGCCACCACTTAGTCATAGAAAGAATTGAGAAGGACCTCCTGTATTTCAAAAGACCAGAGCCTCCTTAACAAGTAAAGTCTTCTCTGGCCTTTCTTTTACAGTGCTTGTGTATTGTCAGACCAGTCCAGTTTATTGTTTAGGTGAACACCCAGGTACCCATAGGTGTTGACGATCTCAATATTCCATTCCTGGATGTTGACCGGTTTTGGTGGTTGTAGCTTAGTCCTGTGAAAGTCCACCACCAGCTCTTTTGTCTTACGGTGTTGACCTGGAGGTAATTTAAATAATCATAAACACTGATAAAGCCAAATGTCCCAAACATTATGGTGCCCTGAAATGAGGGGGACTCTGTGAAAAATGTGACATAATTTTAACATGGTGAAACCAAAATGTGTGCCTTAAATTTAAGTCTGGAATGTGTACTTTAATCTAACTGGTTTGATTTGATTTTTTAAACTGCAGAGGTACCAAACATTATAGAGGGCACTATATACAGTATGTAAAGAGAGAGAGGTAGATTGATCATTTGTATGATATTATAATATTATATATGGTTATATAATAAATTATAATTCCTACTGTACTTCATTTGTACTCATTATGGAGATGTTTTATGAGTACTCCTTCGAGTTTTACATTATTGTTTTAATTTTATTGTAACTCAATTTATAATGTAATAAGCAGCACATAATGTAATACATTATGTGCAAAAATCCTATTAAATTATTGGATGAAGATTTTATTACATTATCAGCAATTTATTACATTATGAGCTTTTATTACGTTTGTGTCATTACATTATATTCACTTATTACATGTAGTTATTACATTATGAGTTGATACAAACTCTATCCTTCAGCGGGCACTTGTCCAAGGAAAATTCCTGTTTAAGAAGCTTGGATACAGTAGAAGTGTTCAGCAAAAATATTTACCATCTGGAATTCCCACATTCAGAGATTTTGGCAGAAAGATATGGCATCTAAGTCAAGCACCAAGCAGAAGATTTGCCCATTCTTCCCTGCAAAATTGTTCAAGTTCAGTCAAATGTTGTGGTGACCAGCAATGCACTGCTCTTTTTTTCGGTACTGTAGATTTTTTCCTTCAATTCTGACCAGTTGCCCAGTTCTTGCTAAAAGATGCATCCCCAAAACCTAATGTTACCACCACTGTGCTTTATGGCAGGTATGGTGTGTTTTTGGTGGTGTGATTTAGGTCAGGGCAGTGAGGGCCTTTACCTTCCTATCCTTAAGCCAATACTTTGTTTTTGACACTGTGCTTAACAACATTGTCATGCTGGAAGATTAAACTCCTGCCTATCTTCAGCTGACAAGCAGAAGGCAGCATGTTTTCCTCAAGAATTTGGGTGTACTTGAGTGTACCGTAGATTTTTCCTTCAATTCTGACCAATTGCCCAGTTCTTGCTAAAAGATGTGTGCCCAAAATCTAATGTTGCCACCATTGTGATTTATGTTAAGTATAGTGTATTTTTGGTGGTGTGCATACTGCTTTGTCTCATCTGACAAAACCTTTAGCCATATGGCACCAACTTAATGGGGTTTAAGTCTGGAGACTATGCTGGGTATTCTATGACTTAAAGTCTACCTTCTTGTTCTTGTCCAGACATAGTTACCTCTGACATAGTCTGGTGGTATGTTTCAGGTCATTGTCCTGCTGTATGATAAACCCATGACCAACCAGATATAAAACATAGGGTCTTTTCTGGTGCTACAAAGTGCTGTGACAGCCACTTTGGGTCGGGATTTCAGTTACTTCCAACTTCCAACTCTAGATCTAGCAAAACAACCTTAATGAACTTTCACTTTGAACACTCTCCAAGTTTTCTCTGCACATTTAAAACTGAGATCTGCTTACTTTGTTAAGTCATTGTCCCATCAACCACCTATCAAGCTTTTGACTCCTTTCTTCTCATTAAGTTTTTTGCTTTGAGTATACCAGACCTCTTCCACTCCCTGATTTCATCAGTTGCCAAGTGCATTTTGGTGGTGTAGGAAACTGTACTCATGATACCTTGGTTTTTTTCACAATTTCTCCAAAAGAAATACCTAAATACTTAGGTAAATGTTTATAATGGTCTGTTTCTCTCATTTGCCTTTTTCCTCATAATTACAGCACCAATATAATATGTCCTGCAATGCAATACTGTCAAAGTACTAACCTACAGTTTATGTGTTTGGTCACATAATGGAGTTATGGAGTTTGGTCACATAATCTGTTTTAACACTGCTTTTAAAAAGACAGTTTTAAAAGTATTGAACAAACATGGATTCTGAAATGTTGTAGTTTTGGTAACCTTAATTATTTTTTATTTTTGTCTCAATGTACCTCTGTACATTTACAGGTTATTTATTGGTCTTAAACAAAAATGCAGCTGTAGTGACAATAGTATATTTTCTTGATCTTGTAATGCAATTAATTTTTACTATAATAAATTCTTGATAGTAATACTAAAATAATAATGTTTTGTCAGTTGTTGTTTTACAACCTATGAAAGAAAGGTTTTTTGTCATAAGAATTATTTAGTTGTCTTTGTATGTTGCATCTTTATGGTAAGACTTGGGACCATGTGTATTGTGTTATTTGTGTAGAAATATTTCTGTCGTTTACTATTTTTCTTTCACACATATTAATTACAGACAATCAAACTTTATACAAACAGCTTGAGCATTTATTAGCATAAGTAACACATCTACACAGCACTGATTCAAACAGTTTTTTGTATCATAATTAATAACAAACAAAATTATTTCTATATTTTATACTTTGATACCTTATATATCTCAAAGTGTTAGAGGTTAGCATGAAAATCCATCCATTCTCAGTCCTGCTGTTCCAGACTGAACTTTTTTTGATAGTAGTCACCAGAGAACAACAAGATGACATTTAGGGAGTGAATGATGCAACAGTGACTGTAATAAGAGCAGGTTCCCACCTGGTCATTTATACAGCAAAGTGAAAGTACACTTTCAGTAACTAAAATTTGTAATTAGAAAATAGGTTGGCACACAATGCAGACAACAAATGAACCAACAGAGACTTACTGTTAATGTGAAATGAAATATAGATGTTTCTGATTAATTTTATTAGACACTTATGTTAATGTTTTGCAGACAAATCACTTGCTATGATCTTTTACTAAAAACGTGTATAATTAGTTTGTGTAATGAAATTGCTTTTCTAAAATGAACCACACTGTACTAGGAAGTGTGGTGGTGTTAGTAATTATAACTTTTATTATTATTACAACTTTTATTTAATTACAACATTTCTCTGATCTTATTTGTATACATTTCTTATTTTGCAAGTCATGTGTTTCAGAAAAAGTCGAAAATTGTGGGCAAGTTAATCATTACATAAGTAGAGGTGCACTTCAGTGTGAAGAAAGCCTATTCTTGCTTAGTGGGGTTGGAAACTCATCGCTATCTCTTCCATGACAGACATAAACTTCTGATCTTCCAGCTGGGAACTGTGTGTCCAGGCCAGTGGCAAATGGGCAGATACTATTTTTCGATCTATAAAGATGGAAATTATATGAATTAGTGTATGCAAATGGGGATGAATGGTCTTGGTTAGCTAACATAACAGATCAGTAATTTAAACTAATAGAATCTAACTATTAAGTAAAAGAAATACAACCCCAATTCCAAAACAATGCTGGGGCCTTAAGTGAAATGTAAATTTATAAGCTATGTTTTGTGAACTATTCTTCAGGTATTCCATTGAAAACAAGATATTAAATGTTTTACTTCATGAACTATATTTTTGTAAATAATTCCTAATTTGATGCTTGTAACACATTCCAAAAAAGGTTCTGACAAGGAAGACTGTAAAAATTGTAATTGTAAACATAATGGGTGATGATCTGACAGACAAAAATGGAATTAGGCAAGACCTCTTAGGCAAGTTTCTCAATGCATGATTGCAATGAATTAAGAGATTTCAAAACATACATATAAAGGTTTTAGAGACTCCAGAGAATCTTTGTGAATAAAATGCAAGGAAACCAATATTTAATGCCTGTGACCCTCGAGATGGCACTGCATTAAAAAAAGAAATGTTTCTGAAAGTAATAGAAAAAGTTGTCTTTTATGAGCCAAAGACAAAAAAGATCTAATTGTTACCACAGCAAAGTTACCAACTTTACCAGCATCTGTCAATGTTTGGGATATGTTAGTGCCAATTATATGGGTAACTTGCACATTAATGCTTAGGAGTACAGAAGCATTTTGGAGAAACATATGCCGCCATCTATAGCTTTTTAAAAGATGAACCCTTTCACAGCTGCAGCAACTTTATAAACAATTAAAAAACAACATAACAAAACAGTTCTAAACATGTCCCTTGAGAGAAAAAATGAGAAAAAATACTTACAACACCAAATCAGAAAAAGTTGGGACAGATTGGAAAAAAACATTGTTTTTTTACATGTTTCTTATGCATTTTATTGCAAACAATAGGAACACAAGATATTTCATGTTCTCTCTGGTCAACATAAGTTACAAATATCCATTCCTGAACAAAAACAGTAACCATTAAAGACTGAGTCTTTGAAAAGCAAATATAGGCAGAAGATCTCCTTGCATAAAGAACTTATTGAAATGTTTAAAACAATGTTTATGAAAGAAAGATCAAAAGGGATTTGCATATTTCGCCTTCTAAAGTGCATAATATCCTCTGTGCCAAAACATCTTTTGAGAAGTGTTGTGAGAAGTAATGGCAATCCATTGTGTTGCAATCCAGGAATGAATGTATATTAACAAATGATTATTTATTTATTTATTTATTAGGATTTGAATGTAAAGTTTCACACACTAGTTACATTCATGACAGGACAGGTAATTTATCATTACACAAGATTCATTAGTTTACAAGTTTAATGTCAAACTTTGTATCTCAAATTAACCTCACTGCATGAACCAGACCAAACATGAACTATACTGGGTTTATACTGTCTGCAATGAAATATAAGTCAAAGTAAATGTAAGAAACAGTATTTGTTAAATTGTATTTTTGTTTACGGAAAATGACACTCTCCCTTTGGCCCGCTTATCCTGTCTCCTATGTTGCAGCTAATTCTGTCTCCTCACACATTGAAATAACCACCACAATCCTTTGTCTTTACCACAGTTTCTTAATCTTGGTGTGCCAAGAATCTCTTCTTTAGCCCCCTTTCATCCCTCTTTAATCTCCCCCCCCCCCCCCCCTTCCTCATTCCTTGGGTGGGTAAAGCCTTCCAAAATGCTTTTTTTAGATTGTTGGTCAACTCTGCTGTTCCCATTCATGACCTACTGTATATATGCTATTTTTACACAATGTATCAATTTCACAGATTAAGTGTACAGGGTGTCCCAAAAATAAAAAACAACCATAAAACAACCATAAAACAAACATAAAATAAAAAAAGTTTGGCAAACGGTGATTCAGTTTCAGTCACAAGCTCTGTGGAAAGGGAAAATCTGCTAGGCCAAGTCACCAAAATCTCAGTCATCTTGAATGTCGCCATCTTAAATTTAACTTAATTTTTCCACATGGGAACATAGGTGTGCAACACATCAAACTGAACACACAATGGTGTGTTTCATTTTACCGTAAATTTCTCACGCTAACATGAACACCATATTTTACTTTGGAAATCTTTTACCAGTTTGATGCATCAAACACCTGCCTTCCTATTTGAAAAACTGAAGATAGTGACATCATGTCTGCAAATCTGTGCAGACATACTTACAGTACATCTTCACAGCTAAGTAAAAATAATTAAAACACATTCTCTGCTGATGCGTTTGAGTTGGTGACGAATTGTAATGATTTTTACAGTGAGTTCCCAGGTTTGCTCAATGCCTACATTTACCATAAAGTCTGCATAGGTTTCCACTGAGTATTCTGGTTTTTATTTCACCTTAAAAAACATGACATTAGTTTAATCAGCAATTGTAAATTTGTGAATGTGTGATCCCCTAAGATGGTTTGGCAGACAATACTTATTTTTTACTATACATTGTTATTTGTATGTTTGTGTGTGCATGTGTGTTTATTCTACTAACCTTGAAAAAATCTGCCACTGGGCTTGGTAACAGCAGCCTCAGACACTGCAAGCCACACCACAGTGTCTGCCCCCTGTTCTGGAGTTCGTAAACGCTCCTTCATTGAGTGGTAAAAGTCTGGCATGGCATTTGCAATCACTGTAAAGCAGAAAGGATCAGAAAAAAATCACATGCCCTATTAGATTCTAAATGTGATTAATATGCAGAGTCAGCAAAGTCTCTGAATGACAATACAATCACTGCTGCACAGGTGTCTTTATACAAAACAACATGTATAAGCTCTAACAATAAGCACTGTGAAAAAGTAAATGTAGTAAATGGCAGACAGTGCTATTGATGTTTCCAATTCTATGATAATGCTTAAAAAGCACAATAAAAATTACATTTTAATGTGTTTCCAAAAATTTGATTTGAACATTATTGAAACAGCTAATGACAGAGCTCAATCTGCAAAATGATCTAAACCTTATTTGTTCTCTATAAAACAGGAACATTTTTACTTCTATATTACTTTTAAAATTACAACCCCAAATCAGAAAGAAAATGTGACAGTATGAAAAATGCTACAGTTTTTCCTACATTTACTTTGACTTTTATTTCCTTGCAGACAATATAAACCCATGAGAATTCATGTTTTGTCTGGTCAACTTTATTTGGTAATATGCATCCATTTCTGCATTTTAGTCCTGCAACATCTTCCAAAAAAGCTGGGACAGTAAAGCATTTACTGTAATGTTGCCATTCCTTCACACAACACAAAAAAGACCTTTTGGACCCCATAGATACCAATCAATGAAGTGTTATAGGTGTTATTTTTTCCCATATTTTCTGCAAAAACGTCTTAAGGTGTGCAGCACTACATGGTTGTTGTTGTCCCATTGCAGTTTCAAAATTCTCTACACATTCTCTGTTGAGGACAGGACAGAACTGTAGGCAGGTCAGTCCAGTATCCATATCTTCTTCTCCTGCATCAATTCCTTTGTAATGTGTGCAAAATGTGGTTTTGCATTGTCTTGTTGAAAGATACATGATAAATGATGGTTCTTGATGCAGTGCCTTCTGAGGGATTGGAGATCAAGGGTGTTCAGCATAGGCCCGTGCCCTTGCCTTTTACACAGTGCATCCTGATTCTTTAAATAGTTTAATGATGATAATGCACTGTAGAGGGAGAAATATGCAGTTTTTTCTTAAAGGAACATTTTTTAGACATTTTTTTACTAAGAACTGGAGATTATCTGCTCATCTTTGCTCCTCAAACTCTTAGCCTTTTCTGGATACTGCTTTCACTCCAAATCATGATCACAATCATTCATCATCAATATTTGCTTTAAATCACATCATAATTTGGCCTAAGATGCAGTAATGGATCTATTGTAACAAATGAAATTAAGTTAACAAGACAAAACAGCTTCACAGAAAGCAAATCAAATGAAGGACATTGGTAATGAAACAATTTCTTAGACCTGAAAAGAAACCTTGAGATTTAAACAAGACACCCCTATTTGGGTTGGGCAGAGACATTACTACTAAAACTGTAGAATTAATTGTTACAAGTGTGTGCATGAAAAAAAGAGCAATTACTTGGCGTGTCCACCCAACCAGGATGCATTACTGAGAAGTGGATGTTGGTGTTAGCTTTAGCAAACTGTTCTGTCATGACCACCTGCTGCCTCTGAAACACATGTCAAAAATACCAAACCTGAATTCTCTAAAGGCTTTACCTTGAGCAATAGTGCCTGTTCCAGGAAAAAAAAAGTTTATATGCTACAGTATAAAGCCAAAGGCTACCCAGCTCTTTTGGAAAGGTTTTCCATAAGATTTTGTAGTGTGTCCATGGAAATTCTTATTTAGTTAAAAGAGCATTTGTGAATTTAGGCAAAATTAAATAAAGTTAATGTCAGTGATCTTAAAGCCCACTCAATTTTCAAACCATATCTCATAACTCGGGGGCACGGGGGCAAAGCAATACGGGAAAAGGGCCTTTTCTGACTGTTACCATAAAATTGAAAACATATGAACTATCCTTGTGCTACCTAAATCACATGATTTATCATCCTTTTATACATATATAAACATTGTGACTGAATTTTTGTACCTTGTTTTGGGCGTACACCATGGTGCCATCATATCTACCTCTCTCGGACTGCAGGTTTCCTGTGCGCAATTTCTGTACCAGCATCCCCCCTGATGTCACTGTTATCTAAGAAAGAGATTTATAGTATTCTGGTGTGACTGTGATAATTGAGTAATACGCTGTCTAAATACAGTGCTTGGAGACGCTGTTGTAATTGTTAGTATTAAAGATATGTAACCTTGTAGTTTAGTTCAGCCAGCAAGAAGAACACAGGGCGTACAATTTTGGATTTCTTTGGCATTTCATTCAAATAAAACTAAACAACAGGTCTAGCCAAGCTAATGGTGCAGAAGGCATTTTTTTCTTGGACAAGAAAATCTGCCAACAGCTTTTAGTAAAATTCAGCATCATACAGAAATGAGCAGAGCCCAAGAGCTCATTGTGACACGCTAGGTACGATTCAAGTTCAAAAGACACCTCACTGACTTAACGAAAGTTCACACAAACACATTTTGGTACAAAGACAATCAGGACTTTTCTAAATTACCTTGTGATACAATTCCTGGACTACTTTTTGCTTGTATTCAGGTAAATTATATGGTGAGATGCATGCCACTATTTCAGAGACATTTCTATATGGTGTTCTATGAGGTTGGTGCAGCTTGGTGCAGCTACCTGCAGTTTGGCTACCTCTGTCCTCTAGGATGGAGAAAAATGGTTCTGCTTAGGAGGTTCACATGGTGAAGCTGTTTGCCATTTTTTTCTTTCTGAATGCATCATCTCCAACTTGTGTCCAACTTGCCATATGACCTCAAAGAGCCCCTGCCACTTGACAAGTAATTTTAGTTGGATATGGGAAGCAATACCAGGACTATCTTCTGGTGCAAAGTGCCTATTTTCTTGTATTGTCATTACTGCCTTTACAGGTCCTGGAGCAAATTTTCCCTCAATATGTAACCTTGTGCAATAAAACTTTACTTTCAGGCCCAGGATATATTGTACCTCCAATCATTTATCCATATTTTTATTTTCCTTTGGAGCAAACTTAAGGATCTTTGTTTTTTAATAATGCTTTTCATCAGCCACTCCATTTGAAGAATGCTTTAATTAAATTGCTTTAATTTGCAGTAGTCCATAGAGTTTGCGTAGTGTACCTGACATAAAAGATTGGCCTTAGATCTCTTTTGGGATCCTGACTCATGAGATTGCATGATACAGTGCCTTTGCCATTTTCTTTGCAAAGGTTGTTGATGTTCTTGCAGCACCTGTGGAAACCTCTTGCGGCAAACCATGAATTTCAGTGCTCTCAACAGAGTGCTGGCACTGGTGGCTGACTGGGAGGGATGGGCTATGCAGATGTTCAACACACTTGTTCCTCTGGATCAGAAGACACTGGCAGGTAGTCTTTAGCCAACTTAGAACATTTGGTGAAGAAAAAGAAGCCAATGGTGTTATGTGGGAGAAAGGAGGACTCAAGTGCGGAGATTGAAAAATAATAATTTTATTTTTTAAATGGAAAATAATTAACACAAAGCATAAAACAGAAACAAAAACCAATCAGGAACCGAGAACTGAAAGGCAACGAGAACTGAAAAAGAATCTAAAGAGGGAAGACGCGAACCCCGGTCGCCTGAGCGCGGACCGGACGCGTAAACCACCACGCTATTTAGGCACAGGTGGGTGGAAATGTGTTAGCGTCAAAGAACGCTTAGTAGAACACAAACGGGGCAAGCCTCCGAGGGGGCGCAGCCCCGGCGGTGCCAACAGCAAAGACGGGAAATAAGATCGGGGAAGCTTGCCGATCTGAAAAATACAAAAGGGCAATTAGATAGGTACTGTCATAGAGGCAGATTCGAACCGAGAGTGATGGTATCACAGCCGAACGCTTAACGGCATTGCCACTCTGCGGTTACTGAACCCAATGACATATGCGAATTAAAGCACCGTATAACAGGCTTACAACAAGCACGATTTAGCGCGTTGCTAAAGAAGCCAACAGTGCTAGCGCTAAAACGCTGAAAACACGAGTACAGGGATTAGGTCGCTAGTGTCATGGAAACAGATTTGAACCGGGAATACTGGCTTCACAGCCGAACGCTTGACGGCATTGCCACCGAGCGGTTACCGAACCCAATGACACATGCGGATAAAAACACTGTTCAACAGGCTTGCCACAACCGCGACTTAGCGCGTTGCTAAGGAAGCCGCCAGTGATAAGGCTAAGCGCTGAAAATAAAAATACAGAGATTAGTCGCTACTGTCATGGAAGTGGATTCGAACCGGGTACTGGCGTCATAGCCGAGCGCTTAACGGCATTGCCATCCAGCGGTTACTGAACCCAATGACACATGCGAATATAAGCACTGTTTAACAGGCTTGCCACAACCGCGATTTAGCGTGTTGCTAAGGAAGCCACCAGTGCTAAAGCTAGCGCTAAAAATAAACGCAGCACGAGGGCTGCTCGGCGTCGCACCACACAAACCCTAATAGAGGCAAAAGCAAAAGGCTAACTACCTCGGCCTTGCAGCCTACACACCCAAATGACCTGGTGCCACCCTGGGTAACCCTCTGGCCCTAAGAAAGGCATGTGGGCGAGCTGCCATCAGCCCTCACGTGCCAAACAAAAAAAAGGAAACGAAAGCAGAAGGTGCGACGCCTGCAGCCTGGCGACGCCCCTTTAAATAAGCTTCAGGTCGTTCGCCCTGACGAGCTGGCCAATTATTTAAGGCCACGCTCTTTACTGCTCTGTAAGGCCTGCGATGTCAGGAACGAGTGGTAAGTTCCACTGACAACGCAGACACCTTACAAATGGATCATATTTCTACCCACCACGTTTTCTTGTGCAAAATGCACGCTGAGCCGGGCTGGGTACCCTGTCAGCACAGGTCATGTCCTTTCTGCTTCCTGGGATTTGGTACCACTGTAACAGTTTAGTTTAGTCTGCAAGGAGTCAGGGCTCAGGTTTCCCATTTGGCCTGACTGTGGCATTTTATTTACATAAAACAAAATAAAATACATACTCCCACACAAAGATACATTTTAAAGAAAGCACACAAAATGGGAACAAAACAAGGTTTAAGTAAATGGGTAGTTAGTCTCCATAGATGTAATTGACCCACAAGCTAAATCCCCAATCTTATCTGTAATTATGTTAAACACGTGGTCATAGAGGCCAAAGAGGAAAGCGAGGAAAACCATGATGAAAGAATTGTCATGCCAACCAGATGTGTCTATTCAGCAATCACGGGTGCACAAATCTCCTCCAAACTATAAACAAATACAACTGTACATTATTTACAAAACTTAAAGTACACTGGGACTAATAAAACCAGGTAATTTATCCTCCACTAGCAATTTATCCTCGACTAGGACTACTGGGATTCTTTCTGCAAAAGAATAAACTATAGAATCAATCCCTATAGCATAAGTGTCTGCAAATCCCCCATTCTACTCGCTGATGAACTGCTTAAATGAGCTTTTGTTTGCACCAGCAGTTTGGGCTAAACTACAGTATTTCATTTCATTAGCTGTGCTTTAGGCTTTATGTTACAAATTGACAGGTGGACATTCTCCTTCAGGATTTTCTAACAGAGAGCAGAATTTATGGTTCCATCAGTGATGACGAGTCATCCAGGTCCAGAGGAAGCAAAGCAGCCCCAGACCATTACATCACCACCACCATGTTTGACTGTTGGTATAATGTTTTTGCCAGATATAATGGAACCCATGTCTTCCGATTCTGGGAGGACGAAGTTCACTAAGAAATGTGTCCAAGGTTGATGGGGAATAGAAATCTCTGACTCTTAGATTGGGCACATATAGAGCAAGACAAGAAAAACAATTTAGACATCAGAAGTGGGCTCTTATAGTTGGGCTCTTATTTGCCCAATAGCTACCTGGATGTGGCAGAAGGAAGCTATCAGCAGTTGCCACCAGATCCCTGAAATGTCAAGTGGTCAAAAACTCTCAAGCAACTGCAAAAGACCTACAGAAAAAATTGGTGGCAGCAGACACTGAGGTTTCAGGCTGCACAGTAAGGCACATACTAAACACTGAAGGCCTTCATGCCTGAACTCCAAGACGTACACCTCTCCTGACCCAAAATATTAAGAAGAATGGCCTCCAATATGCTCAAACCCATATAAATAATCCACAGACATTTTGAAATTATGTACTGTGGAGCGATGGATCAAAACTGGAACTTTATGGGCCAATGGATCAGTATCAGAAAGACCTAGGAGACACCATGCCATCTATTTGGAAGCTGATTCTTTGGCGTTTTTGAACAATTTAGCAGGACAATGATCCCAAGCATACCCCACCAAGGCTTGATTTCAGAAAAATACCTGAAATATAGATGGCAGTTGCTGCACACTAACTCAAGAATATTAGTGAACTGAGGGTCACTGCTCAGGAGCAATGAGATTCATTAGGACTGCTGCCAGTAGCTGGTGTCTGGCTGTGCATTACACACCCCAATGAAAAGATATATAGTTCAAAATCATTCTAAAATATTTGCATGTCACTTAATCTGGCATCATGGATAAAATGTTGGAAAGTGGTGTAGGGGGTAAAACATATGATATCACTAAATCAATGTACATAGAAAACCAGTGCGTAATAAGAATTGGCAATAAGAGAACACATTTTATCTCTCAGGAGCATGAAGTGAGACAGGACTGCTGTTTAGGTCTAACTAAGGAACAAGAGAAATCTGCAAACACAATTAGTATGAACCAATATCTGACTTACTGGGAAACTGAAACTAAAGTAAAATGCAGTGTTATTTGGCCCAAAACAAACACTACAGTGCAGCAGATTATCTGAGCACAGTGTCTGACCCTAAATTGAGAAACACCTTGACGAGTGGCTGTGGAGACCGGGAGCCCCAAAAGGAGAAGCTGTGCCAGCACTGCACTCTCAACATAGTAGAGACAGGGCTGCACTTCCTCACAGAATGCACCAAATACCACCACATTCTGACCCAATTCTGACCCAAGGTTAACACCATCATCCGCAAGACTTATTCACATCCTTACCTCCAGACTCTATGAACCCTCTACAGTTTGCATACCACTGCAACCTTTCTACAGATGATGCCATCACCTATCTGCTCGACCACAGCTCAGCGTTTATCCTCTCCAAACTAACCATCAAGTTGGAGAACCTGTGTCACTGGATGTGTCACTGGATCTCTAACTTCCTGACAGACAGACAGACCACAAGCAGTGCGGGTAGGGAAACATGTGTGTCACCCAACCAGGAGCAGGAATACCTACATTTAATACAGATACAGACTGCTTAGAGTTGTGAACATATGTATATATATATGTACTGTATATATTAGGGCTGGCACCAATCCGATACTCTGTATCGGTCCGATATTGGCCCAAATCACTGGATCCGATACTGTTGCTTAATGTAAATTACACTTAATGTAAATAAGGCCATTGTTTGTTGTGTAAAGCAAATAACTCACGAAGCTATGTTCCAACAGAGTGCCGTTTATTGCCAGCTCACTCTGCAACTGCCGTAACAAGGTGCATCTTGATGACATCATTAACATGTGACACTGAGCTACAACTCATCTGCAACAGCCATTCAAAAATTAAAACACTGATAACTACTTAAACTTTTAGCATTTAAAAAAATCATCTACTACTGCCACATCTAAAAACGCTGTTTAAACACAATAAAAATCGCTTTATAAATGATAAATCGCTTACCTGTTATAAAGAAAACCTATCTTGTCCTGGCTTGGAGATATCTCATATCCTCAATGATTGCTTAGTTGTTTGAGAGGAGAAATTACGGTATCGGATTGGTATTGGTATCGGCAGATACTTAATTTGCAGTATCAGTATCGGTATCGGACATAAAAAAGTGTATATAAAAAAACTTACTACTACTTACTACTTGCAATGTTTTTCTTATTTTATATATACAGTGTATAGTGTATACAAAAGTGAGTACACCCCTCACATTTCTGCAGATATTTAAGTATATCTTTTCATGGGACAACACTGACAAAATGACACTTTGACACAATGAAAAGTAGTCTGTGTGCAGCTTATATAACAGTGTAAATGTATTCTTCCCTCAAAATAACTCAATATACAGCCATTAATGTCTAAACCACCGGCAACAAAAGTGAGTACACCCCTTAGTGAAAGTTCCTGAAGTGTCAATATTTTGTGTGGCCACCATTATTTCCCAGAACTGCCTTAACTCTCCTGGGCATGGAGTTTACCAGAGCTTCACAGGTTGCCACTGGAATGCTTTTCCACTCCTCCATGACGACATCACGGAGCTGGCGGATATTCGAGACTTTGCGCTCCTCCACCTTCCGCTTGAGGATGCCCCAAAGATGTTCTATTGGGTTTAGGTCTGGAGACATGCTTGGCCAGTCCATCACCTTTACCCTCAGCCTCTTCAATAAAGCAGTGGTCGTCTTAGAGATGTGTTTGAGGTCATTATCATGCTGGAACACTGCCCTGCGACCCAGTTTCTGGAGGGAGGGGATCATGCTCTGCTTCAGTATTTCACAGTACATATTGGAGTTCATGTGTCCCTCAATGAAATGTAACTCCCCAACACCTGCTGCACTCATGCAGCCCCAGACCATGGCATTCCCACCACCATGCTTGACTGTAGGCATGACACACTTATCTTTGTAATCCTCACCTGATTGCCGCCACACATGCTTGAGACCATCTGAACCAAACAAATTAATCTTGGTCTCATCAGACCATAGGACATGGTTCCAGTAATCCATGTCCTTTGTTGACATGTCTTCAGCAAACTGTTTGCGGGCTTTCTTGTGTAGAGACTTCAGAAGAGGCTTCCTTCTGGGGTGACAGCCATGCAGACCAATTTGATGGAGTGCGCGGCGTATGGTCTGAGCACTGACAGGCTGACCCCCCACCTTTTCAATCTCTGCAGCAATGCTGACAGCACTCCTGCGCCTATCTTTCAAAGACAGCAGTTGGATGTGACGCTGAGCACGTGCACTCAGCTTCTTTGGACGACCAACGCGAGGTCTGTTCTGAGTGGACCCTGCTCTTTTAAAAACGTTGGATGATCTTGGCCACTGTGCTGCAGCTCAGTTTCAGGGTGTTGGCAATCTTCTTGTAGCCTTGGCCATCTTCATGTAGCGCAACAATTCGTCTTTTAAGATCCTCAGAGAGTTCTTTGCCATGAGGTGCCATGTTGGAACTTTCAGTGACCAGTATGAGAGAGCGTGAGAGCTGTACTACTAAATTGAACACACCTGCTCCCTATGCACACCTGAGACCTAGTAACACTAACGAGTCACATGACATTTTGGAGGGAAAATGACAAGCAGTGCTCAATTTGGACATTTAGGGGTGTAGTCTCTTAGGGGTGTACTCACTTTTGTTGCCGGTGGTTTAGACATTAATGGCTGTATATTGAGTTATTTTGAGGGAAGAATAAATTTACACTGTTATATAAACTGCACACAGACTACTTTTCATTGTGTCAAAGTGTCATTTTGTCAGTGTTGTCCCATGAAAAGATATACTTAAATATCTGCAGAAATGTGAGGGGTGTACTCACTTTTGTGATACACTGTATATATATATATATATATATATATATATATATATATATATATATATATATATATATATATATATATATATATAAATATATATATATATCTTGTACATAATTTATGTCCATATTTATCATGCCAATAAAGCTACGTCACCCAGCACTTAATCCTTCACGAGAGAACAAGTGAGGAGGGAACTGAGTAAGATGAAAAGTAAAGAAGGCTGCAGGTACAGATGGCAGACATGCAAAAGTTGAACAAACTCATCAGGAAGACGAGTTCTGTCCTGGGCTGCATACTAGACTCGGTGGATGCAGTTGGGAATAGAAGGATTATGGCCAAGCTGTCATCCTTAAGGGAGAACACCTTTCACCCAGTGCATGAAACAGTCACAGCTCTGGAAAGTTTCTTTAGTTACATGTTTCTCCACCTGCGGTGTTTAAAGGATAGATACTGCAGCTCCTTCCTCCCAGCTGCTGTCAAGCTTTACAATCAGCACCGCCCCAAGCAGAACTCCAGACACTCTTTCTTACAATAAGTACATAATCTGGACTCATATTTACCCTACAATCAGCACCGCCCCAAGCAGAACTCCAGACACTCTTTCTTACAATAAGTACATAATCTGGACTCATATTTACCCTACTTAACATCAGTAATCAACTGCTTCAAATACAATGTGCAACACTGTGCCAACTTTTACAGTCAGCCAAGCCATACATGCTGATAACATCAGTAATCAAGTCATTACAATATTTGTAACACTTTGTAAATTTAGTAATTTTGTAACTCTTTTGTATTTTTTGATCTCACATTCCTTTTTTAATCTTACATCTTAATACTTCACAATTATATATACAGTGTATCACAAAAGTGAGTACACCCCTCACATTTCTGCAAATATTTTATTATATCTTTTCATGGGACAACACTATAGAAATAAAACTTGGATATAACTTAGAGTAGTCAGTGTACAGCTTGTATAGCAGTGTAGATTTACTGTCTTCTGAAAATAACTCAACACACAGCCATTAATGTCTAAATGGCTGGCAACATAAGTGAGTACACCCCACAGTGAACATGTCCAAATTGTGCCCAAAGTGTCAATATTTTGTGTGACCACCATTATTATCCAGCACTGCCTTAACCCTCCTGGGCATGGAATTCACCAGAGCTGCACAGGTTGCTACTGGAATCCTCTTCCACTCCTCCATGATGACATCACGGAGCTGGTGGATGTAAGACACCTTGAACTCCTCCACCTTCCACTTGAGGATGCGCCACAGGTGCTCAATTGGGTTTAGTCCATCACCTTTACCTTCAGCTTCCTCAGCAAGGCAGTTGTCATCTTGGAGGTTGTGTTTGGGGTCGTTATCCTGTTGGAAAACTGCCATGAGGCCCAGTTTTCGAAGGGAGGGGATCATGCTCTGTTTCAGAATGTCATAGTACATGTTGGAATTCATGTTTCCCTCAATGAACTGCAGCTCCCCAGTGCCAGCAACACTCATGCAGCCCAAGACCATGATGCTACCACCACCATGCTTGACTGTAGGCAAGATACAGTTGTCTTGGTACTTCTCACCAGGGCGCCGCCACACATGCTGGACACCATCTGAGCCAAACAAGTTTATCTTGGTCTCGTCAGACCACAGGGCATTCCAGTAATCCATGTTCTTGGACTGCTTGTCTTCAGCAAACTGTTTGCGGGCTTTCTTGTGCATCAGCTTCCTTCTGGGATGACGACCATGCAGACCGAGTTGATGCAGTGTGCGGCGTATGGTCTGAGCACTGACAGGCTGACCTCCCACGTCTTCAACCTCTGCAGCAATGCTGGCAGCACTCATGTGTCTATTTTTTAAAGCCAACCTCTGGATATGACGCCGAACACATGGACTCAACTTCTTTGGTCGACCCTGGCGAAGCCTGTTCCGAGTGGAACCTGTCCTGGAAAACCGCTGTATGACCTTGGCCACCATGCTGTAGCTCAGTTTCAGGGTGTTAGCAATCTTCTTATAGCCCAGGCCATCTTTGTGGAGAGCAACAATTCTATTTCTCACATCCTCAGAGAGTTCTTTGCCATGAGGTGCCATGTTGAATATCCAGTGGCCAGTATGAGAGAATTGTACCCAAAACACCAAATTTAACAGCCCTGCTCCCCATTTACACCTGGGACCTTGACACATGACACCAGGGAGGGACAACGACACATTTGGGCACAATTTGGACATGTTCACTGTGGGGTGTACTCACTTATGTTGCCAGCCATTTAGACATTAATGGCTGTGTGTTGAGTTATTTTCAGAAGACAGTAAATCTACACTGCTATACAAGCTGTACACTGACTACTCTAAATTATATCCAAGTGTCATGTCTATAGTGTTGTCCCATGAAAAGATATAATGAAATATTTGCAGAAATGTGAGGGGTGTACTCACTTTTGTGATACACTGTATATATATATATATATATATATATATATATACATTCACACATATATACTTTCATACAAAATTTGTATACTTTGTTTCCCCTCTGTTGCTGTAACAATGCAACAATGCAACAGCACGTAAAGCTGCTTGTAGCCATCATCTAGAAACAAATGTGGGAGGTTCAGCATACTCAAAGTAAGCCTACAACAAGCATGCCTGTTACGTGGGAGAAAGGAGGACTCAAATGCGGATTAAATAAAGAAATAGTATTTTATTTATTATTTGAAATAAACAAAAACAGAAGATAAAATGAGAAAACAAAAACCAATCGGAAGTCCGATGGCGCCGCTGAAGCTGCAGGCAAAGGAAACTACAAAAGAGAAAAATAATAAGGTTGGCCGCGAACCCCGGTCTTCTAGGTACTAACCGGGCGCGTTGGCTCCGCGCTATTACAGCGCGGGTGAATGAGAGCGGTAGAGCGCTTAAGGCGCTACAGCGTAGGGACACGGGAGAAGACTACTCCCGGTAATCGCTAGCCCCAGCACAGCGGAAGGCTAGGAATGTACGCGATCAACGTCTACTTCGCTGAGGGTCGCAGCAGAGGAAATTCGCCGATTGGAAAAGAGAGATTTCAGAGTTAATTTTTTTAGACAGGCTAAGTGCGGATTCGAACCGGGGAATACAGCGCAAGTGCCGAATGCTTAACGGCGTCGCCACCCAGCGGTTGCTGAATCCAATTGCTATTTGGATATTAGAGGTTGCACGGATACTGTACCAAGCGCAGTCGCTTGCTGTGTAGCAGCACCACTAATGCTATCCGATTAAACAAAAGGCAGCGCGAGAGCTGCACGGCATCGCACCACGCTAATCCTATTAGGCAAAATAAAGACAAGTTACCTCGACCTTGCAGTCTACACACCCGAATGGCACATGCCACCAGGGGATACCGTCTAAACCTAAAAGAGCATGGACGAGCTGCCACTTGAGAACAGGGAAACAAACAAAAAGTGCGACACCCGCTGCTGCACAGAGCTGGCTTAAATAGCCAGCTCCGCAGCTGCGGGTGATCAGCCCTAATTGGTCCTCCTGCCACTTAAGGCCTTTGTTTGCTTTGCTCTGTAAGACCTGCTTCGCTGGGAACTCGGGGTGCATTCACCAGCTACCGCAGGTCTCCTAATAGAACCCCATCCCTCTAGGGACAGCTCCTGAGGTCCCAAGATCCGCAGCACGGTTCCGGCGGAACTCGCGGATCAGTTCAGGGTCCAGGATCTGCCGAGCCGGTACCCATGAACGTTCCTCAGGGCCGTAGCCTTCCCAATCCACCAAGTATTGGGTGCTACCCTGGACCTTCCTGCAATCCAGCAGGCGGCGGACAGTGAAGGCAGGGGCACCCTGGATGATACGAGGGGCGGGAGGCTGGGGAGGGGGTGAAACTCCCCCGCACATAAATGGTCGGAGTTGGGAGACATGAAAGGTTGGTTGCACTTTCATCTTGCTTGGGAGGAAGCTCCAACCTATAGGTCACCGGGTTGATCCGCCTAACCACCTTAAACGGGCCAATGTACCTGGGTGCCAGCTTGTGAGGGGCACCTCTGACGGGGAGATCCCTCATCGACACAAGGACACGTTGGCCCGGCCGGAAGGTGAGAGCCGGCTGCCGCCTGCGGTCAGCAGTGCGCTTCATGGAGCGCTGGGTGGCCACAAGTGCCTGCCTTGCTTTACGCCAGGCGGCGCGGCAGCGGCGGACATGAAGCTGTACAGACGGGACCGCTACTTGCTGCCCCTGCTCAGGAAAGAGCGGAGGAGGGTACCCGAACTGAGCTTCAAACGGTGGCATTCCTATCGCCGAGTGATGCAGGGTATTGTGAGCAAATTCAGCCCACAAAAGTTTATCCGACCACGTGGCCGGATTCCCTGCCGTCAGGCATCTGAGCATTTTGCTCAGATCCTGGATAAGCCTTTCCGACTGCCCATTCGACTCGGGGTGATACCCCGAGGATAAGCTGGCCTTGGCGCCAATAAGTTGGCAGAAGGCCCGCCAGCACTGGCTCACAATGTCTGATGGGACCCCATGCGCTCTCACCACATGTTGCAGGATGATCTGCGCAGTGCCCATGGCGGATGGTAGCTTGGGCAGAGGGACAAACAGGCAAGACTTGGTGAACCGGTCGACAATTACCAACACCGCCGTGAACCCTCTAGACTTTGGCAAACCTGTCACAAAATCTAGAGCTATGTGGGACCACGGTCTTGAAGGTATTGGCAACGGATGGAGAAGGCCACGTGGGCGCTCCCTGGGGCTCTTGTTATGAGCGCACACAGTGCAGGCACGGACGAAGTCATGTACCTCATTCTCCATGCCCGGCCACCAAAATCTTCGGCGCAGCAAAACCAGGGACTTAGTCACACCTGGGTGCACCGCAAAAGGAGAGGCATGAGCCCACTCAAAAACCTGACGCCGTACCGTAGTAGAGCCTGTCAGGAGGTCCCCCACCGGGGTCGGGTTCAGCCCTTTGGGCGTCCCGTATGACCTTTGAGATACCCCAGGTGACTGGGGCAGCTATCTGGGTCGAGGGAATCACGGGATCAGGCTCGGTCTCCGGCCTGGTTGGTTCCCACTGTCTAGACAGGGCATCCGGTTTAATGTTCTTGGACCCCGGTCTATACGACAGCGTAAAGTGGAACCTACCGAAAAATAAGGACCACCGTGCCTGACGTGAGTTCATCCTTTTGACTTGCTGGATGAACGACAAGTTCTTGTGATCAGTCCATACAAGAAAAGGATGTTTGGCTCCCTCGAGCCAGTGTCGCCACTCTTCTAAAGCCAACCTAATGGCTAGAAGTTCCCTGTCTCCGACCGGGTAATTCCGCTCAGTCGGGGTCAGGCGGTGCGAAAAGAAGGCACACGGATGCAGCTTCTTTCCTGGCCCCACTCTCTGGGACAATACTGCCCCTACCCCAACCTCAGAGGCATCCACTTCGACCACGAATGGCTCCTCAGGGTCAGGCAACTGCAAAACAGGAGCAGTTGTCAAGAGAGATTTCAGTCTATCGAAGGCTTGTTGGGCCTGCACCGACCACTTAAAAGGTCCCTTGCCAGTAAGGGCTGTTAGTGGCGCGGCAATTGTGCTGAAGTTCTTGATAAATCGCCTAAAAAAGTTTGCAAAGCCCAAAAACCTTTGCATTTGGCGAACAGAACTTGGAGTTGGCCAGCTCTCCACAGCTTTAATTTTAACCAAATCCATGCGAAGGGCGCCCTGTGACACTATGAACCCCAGGAACGAAACCGAAGGGGCGTGAAAGACGGACTTCTCCAGCTTGACGAAAAGATGGTGTTCGAGCAAAAGCTGGAGAACCCGTCGGACATGCCCTATATGTTCGTCGATGGATCGGCTAAAAATGAGAATATCGTCTAGGTAAACGTAGACGAACTTATCAAGGGTCTCCCGTAGGACCTCATTGATGAATCTCTGGAAGACTGTGGGGGCATTCATTAACCCAAAGGGCATCACTAGATACTCATAGTGGCCAGTGGGTGTAATGAACGCAGTCTTCCACTCGTCCCCCTGCCTGATCCGGATCAGGTTGTACGCGCTGCGTAAGTCGAGCTTTGTAAAAATTGATGCTCGCTGAAGGGCTTCGAAAGCCGTGGCCATCAGCGGCAGCGGGTACCGATCCTTGATCGTAATGGCATTTAGACCGCGATAATCGACACAGGGGCGCAAGGAACCATCCTTCTTTCCAACAAAAAAGAACCCCGCCCCGGCCGGGGAGGAAGAAGGACAAATGAACCCCTGTTTGAGCGCCTCGCGCACGTACTCCTCCATGGCAACCTTCTCCGGACCGGAGAGCGAGAAAAGGCGCCCCCTAGGAGGGGTAGTGCCGGGCAACAAATTTATGGCGCAGTCGAACGGTCTATGGGGGGGCAAGTCCCGCGCCCTGGACTTGCTAAAAACCTCCTGAAGATCATGGTACACAGGAGGAACTGTGGCCAAGTCCGGGGTCTCCATTTGTGGTACTGGCGGGTTGAGATTCGTGCCAGCCTGAAGCAAGCACGAATCCCTACACCGTGTTCCCCAAATTAAGATTGACCCGGTGGCCCAGTCGATCTGGGGGTTGTGTCTTTGCAACCACGAAAAACCCAGGACCACCTGGAGGTGAGGGACGTGAGTCACTAAAAAGGTGATCCGTTCCTCGTGGTCCTTCAGACGCAACGTCAAGGGCTGCGTCCGATGGGTAATCGGGCTGCCCGCTACGGCTCGACCATCAACAGCATGGACCGAGACCGGCGTGGTTAGCGGTTGGACCTCTATCCCCAGCCTGCGTACCAGATAAATGTCTATGAAGCTCTCCACCGCTCCCGAATCTACACAAACCCGGAGGTTTGTGTCTCCCGAACCCCAAGACAATTGGGCCGACAGAAACAGGCCCTGACCAGGGATGTTAGTCTGGCCCGCTCTCGACTCCCTGGTTTGAGAGCGGCCTGCTAGTTTAACGGTTGTCGGGGTCTGGAACAGGAGCCTGACGCCTGAGGGGCGTCAGGTCGTGTCGAACCCAATTGCATGGGTTCGGGTTCGGGATTAGACGAAGGGGAGCTAGGAGGGACCAATGAACAAGCAAACGGAGGACAGGAACCCCATTCCCGTGCTCGCTGGCAAAGCCGGGTGTCTATAGACGTGGCCAGCGTGTAAAAGGCCTTAAGGGTGGCAGGAGGATCTCGTGTGGCCAGCTCGTCCTTTACCTTGCCGGAAAGGCCGCGATGGAAAATGGCGGTAAGGGCCCCCTCATCCCAACCACACTCTGCTGCTAGCGTTCGAAACTCTATAACGTAGTCTGCTACTGAGCGACCACCTTGCGTGAGTTCGAGCAGGCGTGGACCCGCCTCTCGACCCCCCGTAGGGTGAAAAAATGTCTCCTTCAGGGCTTCCTTAAAGGAGCTTTCAGACGAACACTCTGGGGCATTCTGCTCCCAAAGTGCGGTAGCCCATTCCAATGCCCTCCCGGTGAGAAGGGAAACGATATAGGCCACTTTTGAACGTTCTGTGGGGTAGCGAGACGGTTGCAGCTCGAACGCCAACGAACATTGCAGGAGAAATCCGCGACACTTTTTCGCTTCTCCTGAGCATCTCTCAGGAGGAGGGATCGGCGTGTCGCGGGTAATAGACTCCCCAGAGTGGGCAACGGGATTAGGGGCGGACCCCGAGGTTGGCACGCGTTGGGCGAGCGCGGCTACGCGCTGCGCCAACTCGTTGAGGGCTACCTCATGCCTGCCCAGCGCCACCCCTTGGTGACGCAGCACGTCAAAGGCGGGTGCGGGCTCCGCTGAGTCCATGAGTGGTCGCACCTTTCTGTTACGTGGAAGAAAGGAGGACTCAAATGCGGATTAAATAAAGAAATAGTATTTTATTTATTATTTGAAATAAACAAAAACAGAAGATAAAATGAGAAAACAAAAACCAATCGGAAGTCCGATGGCGCCGCTGAAGCTGCAGGCAAAGGAAACTACAAAAGAGAAAAATAATAAGGTTGGCCGCGAACCCCGGTCTTCTAGGTACTAACCGGGTGCGTTGGCGCCGCGCTATTACAGCGCGGGTGAATGAGAGCGGTAGAGCGCTTAAGGCGCTACAGCGTAGGGACACGGGAGAAGACTACTCCCGGTAATCGCTAGCCCCAGCACAGCGGAAGGCTAGGAATGTACGCGATCGACGTCTACTTCGCTGAGGGTCGCAGCAGAGGAAATTCGCCGATTGGAAAAGAGAGATTTCAGAGTTAATTTTTTAGACAGGCTAAGTGCGGATTCGAACCGGGGAATACAGCGCAAGTGCCGAATGCTTAACGGCGTCGCCACCCAGTGGTTGCTGAATCCAATTGCTATTTGGATATTAGAGGTTGCACGGATACTGTACCAAGTGCAGTAGCTTGCTGTGTAGCAGCACCACTAATGCTAACCGATTAAACAAAAGGCAGCGCTAGAGCTGCACGGCATCGCACCACGCTAATCCTATTAGGCAAAATAAAGACAAGTTACCTCAACCTTGCAGTCTACACACCCGAATGGCACATGCCACCAGGGGATACCGTCTAAACCTAAAAGAGCGTGGACGAGCTGCCACTAGAGAACAGGGAAACAAACAAAAGGTGCGACACCCGATGCTGCACAGAGCTGGCTTAAATAGCCAGCTCCGCAGCTGCGGGTGATCAGCCCTAATTGGTCCTCCTGCCACTTAAGGCCTTTGTTTGCTTTGCTCTGTAAGACCTGCTTCGCTGGGAACTCGGGGTGCAATCACCAGCTACCGCAGGTCTCCTAATAATGCCCAACCAAAGGAATTTTAACTGGAAGACTTGGTCATGGTACAAACAGCACATGCAAGTTGCAAATTTCTGGCAACATGGCAGAAGTAGGCCAACCCCTTACATCGTTTGACTTTATGGGAAAGTTTGTGATGCTGGGCCTTAGATAAGGGTGTAACTATGCCCAGAGACACAAGGGAAAGTTAAAAGTAAACAAATGCAACAGATAATTAGGTTTCTGAGACACTGCTGGTCTCATAAACTCATGCAGCAGGGCAGAAATAAAAATGTTATGTCATGTCAGTCAGACAGCCTGAGTCTGTTTAAATACATGCTGACTGTTCACCACTGCAGTCAGGCCAGCTACTGTTTAAAATAGTGTGTACATGCAGTCAAGCCGGAAAGTCTGCACACCCCTTTCACCTTCTCCACGTTTTATTATGTAACGGAAATCTATAATAGATTGAGTTTGTTTTTTTATTGTTTTTGTATTGTTTTTAATTTTATTTTACTGACAAAAATCACTTATTTAGGGGTTACATATCTGTACACACCATACTTGGTTGATGCACCTTTGGCAGCAATTACAGCTTCAAGATGTCTTGGGAAAGAAGGTACGAGCTTGGCACACTTGTTTCTGGACATTTTTTGCCAATTCCTCTTGGCATATCCTTGCAAGCTCCGTCAGGTTGGATGGGGAGCGTTGGTACACAGCCATTTTCAGCTCCTTCCACAGATGTTTGATTGGATTCAGGTCTGGGCTCTGGATGGGCCACTCAAGGACATTCACAGACTTTGTCCAAAGCCAATCCTTTGTTCTCTTGGCTGTGTGCTTTGGGTCGCTGTCATGTTGAAAGGTAAACCATCGCCCCAGTCTGAGGTCCAGAGTGCTCTGGAGCAGGTTTTCTTCAAGAATCTCGGTGTACTTGGCTGCATTCATCTTTCCCTCTATGGCATTAGCAAGGTGATGAGCGGTGCCTGGTTTCCTCCAGCCGTGACACTTGGTATTCAAGCCAAAAAGTTCAGTTTTGTCAAGACTGACCAGAGAATCTTGTTTCTCATGGTTTGAGAGTCCTCTAGGTTCCTTTTGGCAAACTCCAAGCGGGCTGTCATGTGCCGTCTTTCCACTCTACCATAAAGGCGTAATTTGTGGAGTGCTGCCTGGATGGTGGATCTTCTGATAGGTTCTTCCATCTCCACAGGGATACGCTGGAGCTCTGTCAGAGAGACCCTTGGGTTCCTGCTCACCTCCCTGGCCAAGGTCCGTCCTCCCCGATCGCTCAGTTTGGCCGGGTGGTCAGGTCTAGGAAGATTTTTGGTGGTTCCAAACTTCTTCCATTTGCGAATGATGGTGGCCACTGTGCTCTTTGGGACCTGTAAAGCTGCAGCAATTTTTCTGTACCCTTCTCCAGATCTATGCCTTGACACAATCCTGTTTCTGAGGTCTGCAGATAATTCCTTTGACCCCATGGCTTGGAGTTTGCTCTGATATGCACTCTCAACTGTGGGACCTTATATAGCCAGGTGTTGGCAATCTCCAATCGTGTCCAATTAATTGAATTCACCACAGGTGGACTCCAATTAAATTCTAGAAACATCCCAAGCAGTATTAGTGAAAACAAAATGCTCCTCAGCTCACTTTTGGGTGTCATATTATAAAGGTTGTGCACACTTGTGTACATATGATATTTTACATTTTGATTTTTAATAAATTAGCACACATGTCTGTTTCACATTGTCATTATGTGCTATTTTGTGTAGAATGTTGTGACAAAAAAAAGAACTCAATCTATTAAAGAATGAGTCTGTAACATAATAAAATGTGGAGAAAGAAGACTTTCTGGCTTGACTGTACATTATAGTACTGATAGTAATTACCAGACACCAAATAAAGGGCAAAACTGCTATTAGAAAATTAAGAACTTTCAGACGAAATGTTGACAATTTATATTTTCTTATTTTAACAAAGGTGAAATGTTTATTTTACCAAATAGAATTTATGAATCAACTTAAGTTTGTAATCCAATGCAATTGAGCATTGAAGGTTCTGCATGTACACATTGTAGATGTATTTATTTTGCACTTTTAAAACATACTTCTACATATTAACATGTGTATGTAGGATCTATTTACATTTCTGTCAACGAAAAATATTAAAGCTATATACACTTACTTACCACTCTAGGGTCAGGGCTCTTTTCCAACATAGGAATGAGGCTTTTTATGAGGACATACATAGCTGAAAGGACAAAGGCATTGTCAGAGGGAATAACAGTTGACACAAGATACACAATGACCCATGTTGACGCTGATGGAAATTGTGTTGGTATCTCGTCACTTACCAAGTGAATTGCTGGCAAAGCTCTTCTCCAGGCCCTCTGCATTCACCTCTCTCTTAGCCATTATACATCCTGCATTATTGATCTATAGCGGTCATGTCCAACAAATTAAGTGATCAGCAAATTAACTTGCATACTACTGTATTTAAAAATTATGGGATACAACTTTATTTTCTTACCAGTACATTAAGATTTTTGTATTTTTTTTTGAATGCCTCTGCAAACTCCCACACCTTTCTCGTCTCAGACAGGTCCAGAATGTGCACATACACTTCCTAAAGTAAGACATGCAAAATCTAAATCAAAATTATAATCTCTATATCTGTCAGTACTGTTCAGTATAGAAACTTGTTCTGGATTCCTAGAGCAGATAGACAAACTATGATATGTTGCCAGTTACTGACACTGGACAGGTCTAGGTCTAACTAAAAGCAAGTGTGGGCAAAAATAAAGAAAATACTTCAGCCTGACTACAAAAAAAACCATCACAAGGCATTGGACAGCATTAGTAATTTAAGGTACTATTGTACTGTACTAGTAATTGGAGGGTCACTGGGTCAAGGCACATTGTTGGGCCTTTGAGCAAGGTCCTTAACTTACAATTGTGACAGTGTACAATGCAAGCAATTAAAAGTTGCTTTGGATAAAAATGTCCACTAAATGCTATAAATTAATGTAAATTTGCAGGCCTTAATTTCTGTCAAAGGGTATGTTGCTAAGTAATGACTATTAAAGTATCTATGCAATAATATTTTCCTGGGGTAATTTACTTTCTTTTATAGGACAGCTTAATCACTCAAATGTATTGGTCTCTTGATTATTGTAGTCACATTTAAAGACTATCAAGTGTCTCAAACCAAAAAGTATTCAATCACATGTTTAGAAAAAACATTGCTAAAAACCTGGGTGTACATCAGTCAACAGTTAGACCAATTGTACACAAATGGAAAAATGTCAGGGTGTTGCTACTCTCTCTTGGAGTGGGTGACCTGTAAAGATCACTGAACACCTTGTGCAATCCTGAAAGAGGTGGAAAAAACAAGGATAAAGACCCCTGTTTATGTGTACACAACTTACAAAAACCTCTGTTTATGTGTACACAACTTACAAAACAGTGAACAAAAATGTGTTCATGGAAGGACAAAACAAAAGTTTAACTATCCAAAAAAATTATGGCCTGTGTCAAGTTTGCCTGAGACCACCTGAATGTTCAGCAATGCTTCTGGGAAAATGTTCAATGGATGGATGTGACAAAAGTGAAGTTACAAATTCACAATGCTATATTTGGAGGACAATTAAAACTGCACAGGTGATTGGGTGGCACAGTGGTCTATTACACTAGCCTGCCTATATATGTGAAAAAGCCTAAAGCATATTTTTGGAGTTCATGATCAACTTAAAGAATTGCTCTCTGCCATTGCATGCTATAATAAATATAGCCCTTTAGCCTTGGGTATGTACCCACATAATCTGGATCTGCACAGAAACAGTATTCATAAAACATTTTAATCAACATTCAGACCCAACCATAGTACCGAAACAACATTAATTAGGGTAGTTAATGATCTTTTCATGTCCTCTGACAATGGATACGTATTTTCTTAATACATTTTAGTGCAAAGTTTAATGCTGTAGATCATAATATATTACTGGATGGGCTAGAACATATTATATGGGTAAAAGGACTCACATTTTCTTGGTTGAACTTTTATCTGATTGACCACTCTCATTTTGTCTGTGTAAATAATAACTGCTCTGTAATTAAAAAGTATAGTATTGTGTTCCACAGGGGTCAGTATTGGGACCCCTATTACTTACACTTTACAATGCTACCCTTTAGGAAAAATTATTTATGAACATGGCATCAATTTCACTGTTATGCAGATGACACACAGTCGTTTATATCAGCCAAACCTAACAACATTGACACAATCAGTAGGATTCAGAATTGTGTAAATGACATAAAAATCTGGAAGTCATGTAACTTTTTTCTACTGAATTCAGATAAAACAGAGGTATTACCTGTCGGACCAAGTAGCTGTTCAACCAGCTACTTAATCTTAATGCTTTTTCTGCAACATCCAGCACAGTTGTAAAAAAACTTGGGCATCACAATGGATTCAGTTAATGACACTGAAAAACTGATCCATAAGTTCAAGGTAAGATTATTGCAGTGCTTTTCTCATTGGATGCGCTGGCAGTTCAATAAACAAGTTAGTTCAAAATGCAGCAGCTTGAGTGTTAACTAGAACTTTAAAGATTAATCATATTAGTTCTATTCTATAATTTCTGCTCTGGCTGCTAGTTCAATTACACGTTTTTTTTTGTTCACAAGGTATGGATTATTTATAGGTCCTAGAAATACGATAAACACCAGTAGGTTGGAAATGGAAGCAGTGTTTTCCTTGCTGATGTATCTCTAATTCAGGGGTGGGCAATTACAATTACAATTACTGTTGTGGAGTATTCTGCTCAATATTAATAAAATTTCTTTTTATTGCCTAAATTTTGCAGTTCCGATAAGCTGTTACTGCTAAAAGTAAATGTTACAGTCAGAAAATGAAAAGCAGGCAGAGTAAAAACATCAACATTATTTCACTATTTAATCAACTTTCTTGAAAACAAATGTGAACAAAATGTGCATTAACTTTACACAAAGTGCTGTTGCTATTTGAATATCACAAAGCTGATCTTAACTGCTCCAGTCATGGATGTGTAAAACTTTATAAAAAAGTCCATGTTGGTTTGCAGTTCAGTTAGTGAAGCTTCAGATGTGATGCTCTGCATCATTCAAGTTTGTGTATTTCTCTGTGTTTAGTACCGTAACGGCGATATAAACCCTAGATTTAAATTGTGATCCTTAAACAGCTTTACTACGGAGCCCCTAAGGTGACATCCCCTAAAAAAAAATAACGCGTGGCCATGCCTTATTAAGTCGTGGCCACACATTATTAATGCGTGGGAACGAGATAATTAAGTCGTGGCCACGCATTATTAACGTGTGGAAATGAGATAATTAAGTTGTGGGAACACGTTAATAACGCGTGGGAACGAGATAATTAAGTCATGGGAACGCGTTAATAACGCGTGGCCACGACTTAGTAAGAAGTGGAAGGAGATTGTGGCCACGACTTAAAAAGATTGAAACAGTTGAATATTGTTTCACTCTGTTCCCTTTCTTGACTATCGTGTCAATAAACAGAATGGACGATTAAGCATTGTACTTGCTTACTTTATATTTATTAAATATACAACAGTAGCAAACATTAACTAACGTGTGTATAAACATTACTATGACAACCCGCATACATCTGTGTGTGCGTCGCTCTAACAGTTCTGTACTGAAACATAAAACCATCACACGTTCCATACATTAACACATATTGTTACAAATATGGTGTGATCATCCGTACCCATTTTCTAGGGAGCCGTAGATTGTTTGTTTTGGAGCCTTGATGTAATGTGCATTCTCCCTTCTGGGTGTAACAGATGATCACACCATATTCAACTGTTTCATACAGAGCCCCTAACAATATGTTAATGTATGGAACGTGTGATGGTTTTATGTTTGAGTACGGAACTGTTAGAGCGACGCACACACAGATGTATGCGGGTTGTCATAGTAATGTTTATACGCACGTTAATGTTCGCTACTGATGTATATTTAATAAATATAAAGTAAGCAAGTACAATGCTTAATAGTCCATTCTGTTTATTGACACGATAGTCAAGAAAGGGAACAGAGTGAAACAATATTCAACTGTTTCAACCTTTTTAAGTCGTGGCCACGATCTCATTCCCACTTCTTACTAAGTTGTGGCCACACATTTTTAACGCGTACCCACAACTTAATTATCTCGTTAATAATGCATGGCAGCGACTTAATTATCTCATTCCCACGCGTTAATAATGTGTGGCCATGACTTAATTATCTGATTATTAATAAGGCGTGGGAACGCGTTAATAAGGTGTGGCCACGCGTTATTTTTTTTTTAAGGGGATGTCACCTTAGGGGCTCCATACTTTACACCTGACTTTTGAAGTTCATGTCTTGTTAAAAACTCATCTCTGTCAGCAGTGTTGCCAACTTAGCGACTTTGTCGCTATATTTAGCGAGTTTTCAGACCCCTCTTGCGACAAATCTAGCGACTTTTTTTTCTGGTGTTTTCGGAGACTTTTGGGACTTTTGGAGACTCAGACATGAAAGCACACATCGTTCTGCAGTTACTGTCCTCAACGAGCAGCGGGTGCTGCCGTGAGCTCCTCCCCCGTCCCAAAGCACTCACAGGCGGTCAGTCTCACAACCCGCGTTTGGGAACCAAGTGCGTGTCATCAACGGTGGGCGTTACTTAAAGAAAGTAAAGAGTAGTGATGTGGAGTAATGCGGAGCATGTAGATTATGTGCAAGCATTTGTGCTGTTGTTACAGATTCATGCAAAAGCATCGAAAAACTATCGTGACTCTCAGCACAAATAGCTGATTTGCTCAGTTTGTTTGTTTATTAGGGTTTTAACATCATGTTTTCATTCATGTTGAGCGTTGTCTGTACTGTGTAGGGCACTTTTACAGCCTCATATCACACAGTTTATCACTTTGAAAATATCAAAATGTAATCAGATGAACTTAAAATATGAAAGAACAGCGCAGTAGTGGTTTCACAGCCTCTACACTGTGACACGCCCACTTGTGACGTCACGGTCCGCTGATTGGTTATGCAAATTAGACAATTACGTCATTTAGTGACTTCTAGCGACTTTTAGGACAGCCAATAGCTACTTTCCTTACCTAGGAGTTGCCAACACTGTCTGTCAGTCGCGCTCAGTTCTGTTCGCTGACACATTACGGTGAAGCTGGATACACTCGTCTCACACACACGTAAATCGAAACTTGCAGAAATTTAAGGAAATGGCGCTCCCGTAAAAATAAAAACAATCCTGTTATATGGCATGTGTGATGTACAGTTATTTACGTCTGCTTTTTAATTGCCACTAACCTCATGCGGGCCGGTTGGGGATGGATCGCGGGCCATACAATGCCCAGGTCTGGTCTACATTATTTATTTTTTCTGTGCGGCCCGCTAATAAATGACCCCGGTCCGCGGCCCGGTGGTTGGGGACCACTGATGTAAAGGATACTGGCAGTGCAAACAGTGAAAAGGAGCTCACTGCAGGGGGTGCCAACAACATTTCAAAGACTGATAGATAGGATGTTGCAGGGCACTGGTGATGTTACTGCAGCATGTCTGGATGATGTTCTAGGAAAAATAAAGGAAGCAGGGCTGACGATCAATCCCAAGAAATGTGCCTTGGCAAAGAAGGGGATAAGTTATTTGGGCTTTGTTATTGGTGAGGGGATCATCCATAGACTTACCAGCAAACAAGGCTCCTATTGATGGAGTTTGGTAGTGGATGCAATGGACTGCATTTACCGTCTCCAGAGGGAGAGGTAACGGAGCTAATGTCTGTACATATCTATGAACAAGTTGGAAGGAAAACAGACACAGCCCCTTCACGAATGTTTGACTGCTGCTGTGTACAAATGCCAGAATCATTAGCGTAGTACAAACTGTGATTATCCAGCAGTAGTCAGGGTGGCCAACTGAAGGTGTGGATGATGTTAAGAAGTGTGATAATTGTGTATGCGTGGTTAGTGGTGTTATTTAAAAAAAAAGTTTGGTTTAGATAATTGTACTTACATCATAAATGTTTTCATCATGAATTCAGGCAGCTGTGCTGAGAGTCTAAAAACCCGAGCACTGATGGTTGATGGTATTTGAATTCTTTGGGGATTGTAAAGACCAATGTGTTTTTGACAATGGTGGAACTGCTATAGTTGGTTTTGTCAAATACCACAGAGTATTTAGGGAGCAGACTTCAGCCAATGTGGGGAGAAATGTTTTTGTTTTGTCATGGTGGAGATGTAATAGTGATGCTGTAGTTGAGAAGCACTTTAGCTTAAGTTTAGTTTAAGTTTGTTTATTAGTTCAGGCCTTATTTGAGTTTTGGTATATCTTATTAAAATTATTTTTAATAAATCACCATTATTGCATCACAAACTCTTGATCCTGACTCAGTTTTTCTATCACCAATCGGCTGCAGCTGGGCAATGATCCAAAGCACACAACCAAGTTCACCTCTGAGTGGCTTAAAATAAACAAAATTAGGGTTCTGGAGTAACAGAGTACTGACTTGAATCCTACTGAGATGCTGTGGCAAGATCTTCATGCAGTTCATGCTAAAAAGAAAAAAACCTGAAACGCAGCCAGATTAAAACAGTTCTGCAAAGAAGAGTGGGCCAAAACTCCTCCACAGTGATGTAAAAGTGTCATCACAAGTTATCATGTAATAAACATTTCATTGCAGTGGTACAATCAGTTATTAGGTTTAAGGAAGTAATTTCATTTTCACATGGGTGAAAGGTTCTGAATAAATATATATCTTTATCTATTTTTTTAAATGCTTTTTTGTTTGCTCATATTGTCTTAATCTTAACATTTTAATACAGATTATTTGGAAGATCTGAAACATTTTAATGTCACAAATTAGCAAAAATAAAAGAAACTGGCAAATACTTTTTACAGCACCATATATAATAACCCATGCATGTGGACTAGATAGATGCAAATACCTGTTCTAGTAACCCTGTAAATACTTTTAGTTTATGCATACATTTCGATTTCAAATTAGTTAAAATATTGGATGACCTCACCCATTCTATTTAGAATGATATAAGATCGTACATCTCACAATGTAAATACAAACCCCATTTCCAGAAAAAATTTTGACATTTTGTAAAATGCAATTAAACAAGAATCTGTGATTGGTTAAGTCTTCAAACTGACAAAAGTCCAAAACATTTTTGATTTTGAAAAACATTCAGCATTAAAATGCACACTTTCTAAAATGCAGGTAGGTTTGACACATCTGCCCCTTGTTTACATAGAAGACAAAAAATAAGATGATTTGACAACATAACAACATATAATTATGTCTAGTTATAGTGTCTCTATCACTACTCTGCTATAAAGCTGGCCCATTTTTTGGCGATGACGGCGTAGTGAAATGTTAACAACTTGGCCCTTGGCAAGCTGCTCTTATACCATTATTTAAATATCTACACAAGCAGAAAAGAAGTTATAGTTCAAGGTACAGAAGCTTCTGTTTTAGTTAGAAAACAAAGGAAAGTGATAGCATAATGAAAAAAATCAAATGCCTAAAGAAGTCTAAATGTCTTAACTTGTCAGAACAACATTACTTAAAATAACTTGAAGGCTAATTTTAAAAAGAAAAGGTATTAAAATTCTTACTTTGTTTCCAGACTCTTTAACAATTTCAGCTCTGGCTTCCTCTGCCTTGTCCTTATTTCTGCAGAGCATATGGATAGTACCACCTAAAACAAAGAGGGGGTTATACAGAAAACCTATACAATACTAAGCAGATGATAAATTAGATATTACCCTAGCCTAAATTGACCCACATGGTTACCTTTTTTTGCAATGGCTATGGCTGTTGCTTTGCCAATGCCACTGCTGGCTCCAGTAATCATGAATGATCGGCCTGCCACAGATACTTCTACATCTTTTTCTGCAAAGTGTCTGGATATGGAATTAAATGCTCCTCTGTAAAAAAAAAAACATTTAGAATTAGTTTGAGAGACTAAAAAGATGTATAGCATTAAGACTGGTAATGCTGACATTTAAGTCTGGGTGTGCATGTGTGTGTGTATCTGCCCTCTAACGGTGACCTGTCCATGGTGTTTCCTGCCTTTTGATCAATGTGTCAAACCCACTGCAACTCTGAACAGCTTAAAGCAGTGGTAAAACAGACAATAAATTAATGAATGAATAATATTATATGAATTATCATATGAATTATAATATCATTCATTATTTCTTCATCTGATATTTTAGAATCTATGGGTATCACTCACAATGTAATGATTGTCCCATCCCGCTGACTGCACACCTAAGACTTAATATTAACTTTTGGAATTGACATAAACAACATATGTTTATGTTTTAGCCCAAAATGACTTTACCTCAGATAACAATCTCTTATACTGTGTTACTAATAATATGTGTACCACACTGTTAAATAAATGTTTATTTAACAACAATAAAGAGATAACAATCTCTTATACTGTGTTACTAATAATATGTGTACCACACTGTTAAATAAATGTTAACACACTATTATGTCTGCTACTGTAGTTGCATTCATTGATAACCTAAAGAAATAATTACTATGCCACCAGTAGAGCCTGAACGGCTTTAATCGGCAACTTAGTTCTATTTTCTGCACATCCTGAGATAATGTTTCACTAGCTAGATTTGCGATGTTGTGGATATGAAAGCTTGCTCCATGGTTTAATAACCACACATTTTTTTGTTAAACATGTTGATTGCTGCTAAATGGCAATATTGATCTGGAAAATGGATTTAAATAAAACAATATATAACAGGTGTGGTTAAGCTTAGGGATACAACAAGAGGTAGATTAAATAAGTGGGTTAATTACACATGTAAAGACCAATTGCTCTATTAAAACCCTGTTTTGGGTGATTCCTGTTGTTTGTGTGTGAGTGTGCATGCACCTTCCATGAAAGCTGTCTACAGAGGCTAAAAAGCAATGTTTGTACTTTAAATTTGTTTGTATGTTTGTATTGTTAAATTATACAAAACACTTTTTTTAAATATTGATTAATCACTCATAACTAGACATTTTAGTAATATAAATTATGATATTGCATATATGAATATATGGGCAGTATCATATATAGATGTACAACCCCAAATCAGAAAAAGTTGGGACAGCATGAAAAATGCTAATAAAATAAAAATGCTGTGTTCCTTACATTTACTTTGACTTTTATTTGATAGCTGACAGTTTTAACCCAAGATGTTTTATGTTTTGCCTGATCAACTTCATTTAATTTATTAATTAACATCCATTCCTGCATTTCAGGCCTGCAACACATTCCAAAAAAAGTTGGAACGGGGGAAATAGTAATGAGGTGAAAAAACTTAAGAATGATGTAATTCTAAACAGGTGATGTCAATAGGTGATTGTAATCATGGTTTGGTACAAAAGCAGCATCCAGGAAAGGCTGATTCTCTGATGAGCAAAGATGATCAGAGGATCTCCAGTTTGTCAACAAATGCATGAGAAAATGATTGAAATGTTTAAAAACAATGTACCTCAAAGAAAGATTGGAAGGGATTTGCATATTTATCCCTCTACAGTGCATAATATCATTAAACAATTCAAGGAATCGGGAGGAATTTCAGTGTGTAAAAGTCAAAGGTGCAAGCTTAAGCTGAACGCCGGTGAAAACCACATGCTGCACACATTACAAAGGCACGGCTGCGGAAGAAGAGGGTACAGGTACTGCACTGGCCTGTCTGCAGTCCTGACCTGTCCCCAATAAAGAATTTTGAAACGAAAAATGCAACACGACGACCAGTACTGTTGGACATCTTAAGACATGTTTGCAGGAAGAATGGGACAACATAAAAGCTGAAACACTAAATCACTTGGTATCCTCGGTGCCAAAACGTCTTTTAAGTGTAGTGAAAAGGAATAGCAACATTACAAAGTGGTAAATGCTTTCCTGACCCTTTGGAAGGTGTTGCAGGCCTGAAATACAGGAATGGATGTTTATTAATAAATAAAATGAAGTTGACCAGACAAAACATGAAATATCTTAGGTTCATTCTGTCTGCAATTAAATAAAAGTCAAAGTAAATGTAAGAAACTCCGTGTGTTTTTTATTATTTGCATTTTCCATACTGTCCCAACTTTTTCTGATTTGGGGTTGTATTTATATAGATATATGAACTAAATAAATATATCTATAAGAATATATAGATATATGAACCTATAGTTATCATCAACTCTCAACAAGTGCATTCTCACCAATTTTTAGAGTAGTTCTTCTTTTAAATACTACACTATTCTTTTGTGATAAACAAGGGTTCTTCCATTTGGTTTGGGAAATGTATTATAAACAAAAAATATTATATAAAGCCTTACCTATAAAAGAGACCAGACAAAAAGATTCATAATAGAGCAGCAGAGAGGAAACTGTTAACTACTAACCAACACAATCAGGGTGTTGCTATGTGTTTTTTAATGATGTATGCTATGGTATGATGATGTTATGATATTGCTTGATTGTTGCTGTGGTATTCTAGTATTTATTTGTTACTTGGACCCTTGATAATAATAATGAAAAAAATCATAACAAAAACAGTAGGGTTTTAGTACCTTTGGTTCTTGGACCCCTCATAATGTCTCAACCTGCCATAAACACATTAGCCAGCATGGGTATGTGCGTGTGTGTGTGTGTGTGAGTCCTCCCTGTGTATCCCACTTTCTTTAGCTATTGTTTCTTTTGCAATTACTGTAAAAATGCTCTCGCACAGTGCATAATTGTGCTCACTTCGAATTCTGCACACCACTGGCTACAACACAAAGTATATGTTCTTGTTCAAGCTTAAATATAAAATGTTTTGTTCTGCATTTAAAATGCTTATTATTAATACATTATTCATTTTTTAAATATGTTAATACATTTGAATTCAGTTACATCGACTTGTCTGGCAGGTTTATTGTTGTTAATGTTTAAATTATTCAGGATTAGGGTAAGGGTTTCTTCACAAGGTTTACAGTTCTGAAAAACAGACTTAAGCATGTCATGTAAAAGACTTACTAAAAAAATATCTTAGTGCTCCATTGCTAAAATATTTTTTCAGAAAGATTTAGCCCTGATCAAACCTAGTCACCCTACAGGAACACACACAACAAATACACAAGTTTGTGTGTGCAGTGAGCACTTTCTATTTCATTAAGTGAGAAAAACCTGTTCTTTACATGTTCAGATATAAATCCCAAACTTAGATACTTTGCATTTTATCATAATGTAGCTATTTTGTAGCTATTATCTGTTTACATAAAAACAGTGGTTTATAAATATATCATTAGATACAATCTATGTAATGTAAGGTGTGCCTTCAGCTTATGCTTAATTTTCTATTTTCTTCTGCAGAATTGAAAAAATTATATCATATATGTTTAAAAAATAAGAAATAAACATTAGGAGACTCAAGACTGGGATTTTTTTAAGGAGACTGATGTGTTTGTGGCCTACATGTTAAATAATATTTTGAAAACCTCTCGTATGTTTTCTGAAACAGGAGTTTGAACATGTGATATGGTACATACATTTTTAATTAATTTAGTACAACATTTCGCACAAATATCTCAAGGCCATGTGGAATACCACAATGGGGTGTTTCCTGTACCACCAGAGCTATCCCTTAGTTAGTTTCAGAGCCACTGATAAATCAACGTAATTTTATTAAAAAAGAAGAAAATCTTTTTGCCCACAAAAAGTTTTTTTTTTTTTTTTAAACAATGGAATTAATCAGTACAAAATTAAAAAAAGTAACAAATGATGTCTCTATGCTCTGGTCCCTGTTGACAGCACCTCAATCACAGGATCAATAAGCTGCTTTGTTTGCATGTGTCAGGAGTCATCAGGGAGAGGGACAGTCGGCACCAGGGGACACCAGCTCGACTTGGTAAATGAGAACACTGTCAGAAGTAATTGTATGACGTACAGTGTCTTTAGTGTAAGAGGGTAAATGCAAACAAAAGATTAGACATGAAAGAGATTTCTTAGAAGATTAAGACATGGACATAGAAGTGGTAGTACAACAAATAAGGGAAGAAGAAGAAGAATTGCAAGGGGGTTTTAAGTAATAACTCACTCATTTTATTATTTACCCATATAACAATCTGTATTTAAATAAACACAAATATATAAATTTTATTATAACATGATACACCCACCTTGTCTACACAGTATAATGTTATAAAAATTGTTATACAGCAAACATACAAACTCTACGATCTTATAAACTGGCTATCTTCCAGCTAATTCAACATAAAGCTATCTCATAATCTAGTGGTTTACAAAGAGGACCTGATATTTAAATATTTTAGTCCACCTCTCAGCCTCCCCTTAACAACATGGTATTTTTATAATAATAAAACCAAATAAAACCTGTTAGATAGGTATAAAGCCTTAATGCTACAAATACAAACAGTCACTGGGCACTTTATTGAGTACATAAATCTGGCACATACAGTTATTGATTATTTTATCAGCTAACACTACAGTACAGATAAACATATATTCAAAATATAAGGCAAACAGAGTCCTGTAATCAGAACGTATACACTACGTTAGTGGAATGCACAGTGTGCATGAAATTAGGCTAGTGGAATGCACAGTGTGCATGAAATTAGAAAACAGCTCTAGTCTACAGATAAACAAATAATGTGTGGTAACAGGGTGTGTTCCTAATAAAGAAGTACATTTAAATAGTAGTTAATAAACACATCAACTTGTTGAGCAAGGTGATTTTATGTTTTTTGTTTGTTTGTTTGTAAATCCAACAATAAAATATATACCTACTGGGTATAAAATCAAAACAACAGATTAATTTGGGATATCTCTCTCTCTCTCTCACACACACACACACACACACAATTATTTTTGGTACAATACATCATTTCTTGACACAACTTCTCTGAAAAAAAAAAGATAAAGTCATAGGGGTACATGCTGTAGGTTTTTTCCACAAAGGATTAAATGTAAAAGGTAGAAATACTAGTGTCCCTCAAACGCAGGTGCACACAAGGGATTCAAACACCACAAGAAAATTTAGCAGACCATTGTCTGATTATTTTTTAATAAAGTGTTTCTATTTAAGACTTTTTAGTTCGTCACATGAAACACACATCGAAGAACCGCAATACAACACACAACGAACCACCACAACACTATATTGTGATTATAAGGTGTTTACAGCTATATCTGTAAAATGTAGGAAAGAGTTTAATGTCTAACCTGGTAAATTCGAGAAGTCCTTTAAAGAACCATGCGGAATTGCGATACAGAGACATTATCACACACAGCGCCGTTGGTTTGGTCTTTAATTCACTAGCTCTTATCTTGATGTCCGCTGCCCTTTTAAATGCCACCTGGGTCACATGAACGCGCACTCACGAATAAAGAATCGCGGAAACCTCGGTGCTTCAGTAGTTTCTGAAACTCTTCAGCAGATGACACTTTAAGACTTTCTAAATGCAGTTCTTAATGAGCCTTTTTAAAGATAAACATTTTAAAAAGATCAAAAATAAAACCAATGCACCAAGGTAAGTTTAAGACAGCATATTAAAAAAAATACTATTAATACAAATGTAATTAATTCAATACAAACTATTAATACGATGCGCCACCGGAACAATAGCTTTAGGCGTTCCGGTGGTGCATCGGTTTTACCACCACCGATGAGATAGGTGTTCAAATCTTAGCGCTAAATAGCCGGCTGGGCGTCTACACAGACATGGCTTGTTGTGTTTTAGGTTGGGGTAACCAAAGCCCTGCTAAAACAAAAAGGAAAAGAATTACTGTACAACACATTAGCCATCTAACAGGAAATTGCGGAGGTGTCGGGGCAGACATTGCTCCCACCGGGGTCGTGCTGGCCATAGTGACAATTCAGAATGCACCTCAACCGGTAACGAACCAGATCCCTTAACTTTTAGCCTGATATGGCTCAAGATGGATGTGGTGTACCATCACTACTTCTGAAAGCCGCTCGAACACTTTGTAGGATCCCTCCGAAGTCAGCCCCTCTTACCTTATGCAGGCCACTCTTCAAGGGCCGACCATTAAAGCGTACTGGTCCCAGCATGACAAAAACAATGACTGCTGTTATAGGATGTGTGTGTATGTCTTTACAAGAGGTGTATAGTGGGACATGTGCTCTGTAAGTCAGCAGTCGATTCGTATGAAGCTTAGCGTGTGTACATTCTTAGTTTCTCTCTTCAGTCAGCTCTCCATTTTTACTTATATTAATGAATGCTGCAGTTTCAAATAAACACCATCTACTATGGAACTTTTTGTGTGACTCGCTTTCCTTACAGGTTAGAGGCTTAATTAAGTAGGGTATTACCACAGCGCGTCAGTCAAGTCACGCTCGTTCTGCCCGTGGAACCAAAAGTTAGCTCCCCTTAGTTTTCTGACTACTGACAAAAAGCGGGAATTAGAAAAGGTAACACCACAGATGCCAATAAGCAATCTACATCTTTTGGCTGTCAGTCAAAGCAGAGTATGCTGAACTATCGAACTTAGCAATAGATGTACTTTTTTCCCTACTTAGCTCTGTAAAGCAACGTTTTTTGCTCTCATCAACATCAAAAGCAAGTACCGCTTACGAGATACAACTAGCTGTAACTGAAATTGAACCACGGATATCTATAATGTGCTCACAGAAAAGGCCTCAGCCTTCACATTGAATCAGTAAGTAAATATTTAAATCAGAAAAATTGCATCATATGTATGTTGTGCACAACGTTAATTATATTATTTTAGCTTGTCAAGAGCTTTCACAATGTGCAAGGGTTGTTGTGGGGAGGGGGGAGCAAGTTCAAGGTTGACACATGGAAGGGGGCGCATGTCCAAAAAGAGGACACATGCAGAATTCTTGTTTGGAATCTGAAAAGGATTTGTAGGTTTGCATTTAAACACTTTACTTAGCACCTAATATAGTGCAGCCTGCTATACAATATATTGTACAGTATGTTCTATATTAAATTTGCTGTTTTATGCAAGGCAATGTTTTTTTTTGTTTTTTTTGACATTTATTTCAGAATTTGGAACTGTTTGGGCAGACCGGGAGTCATTTAATGGTGCAAATAAAAAATCTTTAAGTTCAAACTGACTCCAGCTGACTCCAGGAAACAGTAAAATCAATGTTTAATCCTCTTGCAACATCTAAATCATATAGTAGGGACATTTACATATAGTATATAGTACAGTACTTTTAAAGCCTTTGGAGAACAGAAAGAAATGTCTGGGGTTGTGGTAGATGACGTGCTGTGCTTATTGGAAGTGTGGACGAATTTGCACTTTTTCTTTATTTTTGCTCAGGATTGGTGTCTTTGCTGTGTACCCCTGACTGGTTTAGGTGCGTGTTTAGCATTATTTGCATTGCTATGCGAGGTTGCGATGTTGGCGTGGACAGTTAGTTGACCACGTTTGTGCCTTCTGTTCTCTACTGTGGACAGATGGTAGCCATTCCCTTTAGTTCGCTCCTTTTAATCGCTTGTGATTTTAACCCAAACGTAATGTCCCTTGTTTCATTGCAGGAATTACAACGCAAGACTGGCTCCTGCTGTTTTGTTGGTTGATTTGATTTGATGACCAGTGTAAGTAGAAAAAACTGTTGCATTTTTGGTTGAAATTATTGTTTGTTGTGCTGTTTTTGAAGTCTTGTGTGTAATAAACTCTTGCTACTCTTGGAGCTACTCTCTTTCTCTGTATAACACACCTGTGTGATCTATTGCATGCTCAGTTAGGTTGGATAGGGAGTGTTCACTACACAGCCATTTTCAGCTCCTTCAACAGATGTTCGATTGGATTCAGGTCTGGGCTCTGGATGGGCCACTCAAGGACATTCACAGACTTTCTCTGAAGCCACTTCCTTTGTTCTCTTGGCTGTGTGTTTTGGGTCGTTGTCATGTTGGAAGGTAAACCTTCGCCCCAGTCTGAGGTCCAGAGTGCTCTGGAGCAGGTTTTCTTTAAGGATCTCAGTGTACTTAGCTGCATTCATCTTCCCTCCATCAGGACTAGTTGCCCCGGTCCCGCTGCTGAAAAACATTCCCACATCATGATGCTGCCACCACCATGCTTTACTGTAGGGATGCAAAAAGCTATATCTGCCATCCCTAAAATAAAACACCCAGAAAAAAAAAGCCCAAGATTAGAGGACACTCAGGAGGCATTCGAGATCTACTAGAGAAATTTGTGTTTACAATCAAAAAACAGATCAACAAAAGATAGAACAATTTCTGAAGTCTCTTGACCTCCCCTCAATAGTAGGAGAGCATAACAAACAAGTGTCTGCAGAGATCTCAAAGAAGGATTTGGATAAAGCCATAACAAACCTAAGTTCAAACAAATCACCTGCCGCTTGGTTCAAAACATTCAGAGTGTGACACCATTAGTTTCAAATAGTTTTAATTAAACAGTTAAGAAAGGTATTTCCCCCACATCATGGAATGAAGCATTAATATCAGTTATACCCAAAGAAGGAAATGATAAAACTGAATGTGGGTCATACAGACCAATTTCAGTATTAAAAGTAGATTATAAACTTTACGCTTCCATTTTGGTCAAACAAATAAAAACAAAAATACATACCTAACCTTATAGATCCAAATCAAACTGGCTTTATACTTAACAGAAAAATGCAAGGTAATATTAGAAGAATATTACAACTTATTTATCATATCTCGATCTTATCTCCATAAAATAAGCCTATACAGAGATGATGTACTACTTTATCTTTCCAGCATAGAAACAAGCCTCCCAACTCTGATAAATCCCTTAGAAAATTTCAGTATTAATTCAGTTTTTAAGCTGAACCTCCAACAAACTCAAAAACTCTTATGTCACGATACATTTGGATTTGGTAGAAGACCAAAAATTCAGTTAAGAACATTGCAACTGTCTAAAGAAAAAGGGAATTACCCTGTATACATGGAATTACTCTGCACTTTTTATGCAGCACAGCTATTTTTAGTATGTTGGTGCAACCCAGAATACGTTTCAAAATGAAAAGAATTAGAATGTGGTATGATTATCATCCTGTACAGACATTTTTACTATTATATCCAGGCTCATCCAGAAGTGTATGAAACCAGTGAAGTCAATGGACTTCTAGTTCACTTCTAATATGGTACATTAAAATATAGCTACTTAAAATATGTTCTAGAAAGGCAGGCTAAAGTATTGAGATGGATAATGCCTATAATAGAAAAAAGATTTAGGTAATGGGCAGAAACTGGTTTAACCACTTACTGAACTGTAACTCAAGATGGACAATTGGAATCATTCCAGACCCTAAGAGGAAAATTTGGAAAATTTTACAACCCCAAATCAGAAAAAGTTGGGACAGCATGTAAAATGCAAATAATAAAAAAACACAGTTTCTTACATTTACTTTAATGTAATTGCAGACAGTATGAACCTGAGATATTTCATGTTTTGTCTGCATAACTTTATTTCATTTATTAATAAAAAACCATTTCAGCATTTCAGGCCTGCAACACATTCCAAAAAAAGTTGGGACAGTAAAGCATTTACCACTTTGTAATGTTGCCATTCCTTATCACCACACTTAAAAGACGTTTTGACAACGAGGATACCAAGTGATTTAGTGTTTCAGATTTTATTTTGTCCCATTTTTTCTGCAAACACGTCTTATGATGTGCAACAGTACGTGCTCGTTGTGGCCCCTTTTTCCATTTCAAAATTCTTCACACATTCTCTACTGGGGACAGGTCAGGACTGCAGGCAGGCCAGTCCAGTACCCGAACCCTCTTCTTCCGCAGTCATGCCTTGGTAATGTGTGCATAATGTGGTTTTGCATTGTTTTAGATGTCCCTGGAAAAGATGTTGTCTTAAAGGCAGCATATGTTGCTCTAAGATCTCAATGTACTTTTCTGCATTAATGCTGCCATCACAGAAGTGTAAATGACCTTTGCCAAGGGCACTGACACCGCCCCATACCATGACAGACCCTGGCTTTTGGACTTGTTGCTGATAACAGTCTGGAGGGGGCAGTTGTAGCCTAACGGTTAAGGTACTGGACTAGTAATTCAAAGGTCGCTGGTTCAAGCCCCACCACTGTTAGGTTGCCACTGTTGGGCCCTTGAGCAAGGCTCTTAACCCTCAATTGCTTAGACAATATATACTGTCTCAGTTCTGTAAGTCGCTTCGGATAAAAGCGTCTGCTAAATGCCGAAATTGTAAATGTATGGTCCTTTTTCGTCTTTCGCATTTGTGCATGTAACTCCGTATTGTAGTGCTTGACAAAGATTTGCCAAAGCAATCCCTTGCCCATGTGGTTATTCCAGCTATTGTTGAGTGGAGGTTCTTGATGCAGTGCCGTCTGAGACATCGAAGATCACAGGCGTTCAGCTTAAGCTTGTGCCCTTGGCCTTTACGCACTGAAATTCCTCACGATTCCTTCCCAATATAAGCGTTTAATGATATTATGCACTGTAGAGGGAGAAATATGCAAATCCCTTCCAATCTTTCTTTAAGGAACAATGTTCTTTAAGGAACATTTCAATAATTTTCTCATGCATTTGTTGACAAACTGGTGATCCTCTGGCCATCAGACTCAGCCTTTCCTGGATGCTGCTTTTGTACCAAACCATGATTACAATCACCTGTTTGGAATCACATCATTATTTAAATTTTTCACATTACTAGCCCTAAATTGCCCCCGTCCCAACTTTTTTTGGAATGGGTTGCAGACCTGAAATGCAGAAATGGAGGTATATTAACAAATGAAATGAAGTTGAGCAGACAAAACATGAAATATCTTGGGTTTAAACTGTCTGCAATTAAATAAAAGTCAAAGTAAATGTAAGGAACACTGCATTTTTATTTTATTTGAATTTTCCATACTGTCCCAGCTTTTTCTGATTTGGGGTTGTATATATTTGATGGATGTAAAGCAGTAGAGAAAAAACATTTAATTTATGTCATATGCAAACACTCAAATCTCTAAAAATGATACAACATACTACATCAAAGAAAGATGGGAGAGAGAGCTGAATGCCTGAATAGGGACAGAATATTGGGAATATAAGGAACTGGAATATTATAACTTGTTTTTTATAACCTTTAAGAATAAGAACAGACTGACAAAATTACCATACCCATGCATGTGGAGCAATTTATGTTAATTATTACCATGTTTTTTGGTCTTGCCTGGGCGTAAAGCTCTTCTGGGAAAAGGTGGGAATCACAATCAACAGAAAAGAGACAAATATTAGATTAAAAAAAACTTGTATATGCAGCAAAGAAGTCATGGATGCTGTTAGACCCAACTACTAAGAAACAATGGCTTAAGATGGTTACAGAGATTCAGGTTATGGAGAAAGTGTGAAGTACCTCATTATTAATTTATGTTGTTGTTTAAAGTTTATTATACCAAACCAATAAGTTTTATTTGTTCGCTTTACATGGACAATTTAATGTAATGTAAATGCAAACATATTTTTGGAGAACGATTAATGATGTACAGTCATGTGAAAAACTTAGGACACCCCATGAAAACCTTTGTCTTTTTGAACATATTTAAACATATGAACATTTGAGCTTTATTTGAACAGTACTGAGAGATGGAGCTTATGTAACTAAACAACAAAAATGTTATAAATTAGTTTTAAACAAGTTGTAATGAACAAAAATGGAAATGTATTGTGAGGAAAAAGTTAGGACACCCCCACATTTATTACTACTTAAAATGTCTAAAATTAGAATCCGGTGCACCACATCAGCTGCAATGATTAGTTTTATTTAAACCTCAGACATTAATTTGGTTCGCTCTTAATTGTTGATATGAGCAGTGGTGTAATACTTCGTTACAGTACTTAAGTAGTTTTTCGGAGTATCTGTACTTTACTGGAGTATAAAAAATATCGTTAACTTTTACTTTACTACATTTCCTAAAGAAATTGTGTACTTTTACTCCGATACATTTGCCGTATATAAATTTGTTACCCGTTACTACAAAATAAAACGACAATAAAATAAAACGATGTAAGATGTGTGACAGACTGCACTCAGGTTTGGCGAATCTGCACTTGTAAGTTAGAGCTGTGGTTAAACACATTAATGCGCATGTGTAAACAAACGTTCGCGATCAGAGGGAAGCGCGTCGTTCACTCAAAGATACGGAAATATCGGCATTTCAGAACCTCCCCGTCCAACACACTGGTGTAAGTTAATAAAGCAATAAGCCACGAGAGACCGTGCGTTACTGCGATTTTATCACGGGGAAGGTTGATTTGGCACAACGCGAAGTGGAGTGCCTAAAACGTCTTTCCCCGTGATAAAATCATAGCAGTAACGCACGATCTTGAGTGGCTTATTGCTTTTATAAAACGGCGGTCAACATAAAATATTATAAAATACAACAATGTTCAATTTATAAATGTTTTTATTTGGGGGCGCTAGTGAACAGGCAATGGCGTAGGTTTTTTTTTTTTCGAGCTCCGCTTACTTTTCTTAATAAATATAGTTTGTGGCATTTGTTTTACAAAATAAAGTCATAGGTTAGTTATCTGAATTTGTAGTCAATATACTCATTTACTTTTCGGACGAATTAGGCGAGTAAATGGCCAAGAATTTACGTCAATTCACGTTTACGGGCAGGAACATTGCTAACAGGTCTAGCACCTCGGGTGATACCCAACCGATACCCAAAGATAAAATGACGGAGATGGCAGAGATGAAGGCAGAGATTCTCGCGTCTTTGAAGGAAGACATCACCGCTCTATTAAGGTCTGAGCTGAAAAGTGTACTCGCAGACGAATTTGCGGGAATGAAGTCTGAGCTACGGGCTGTTAAAGAGGAAGTGATTAATAGCGTGGCTGTGTTACGAGCGGACATGGACAATATGAAACAGACCGTTACGGAAATGGAACATGGCCTCTCCACATGCTCAGATGATATCACTACTCTGCAAGTAACAGTGCACAAGCTTGGTAAGGATGTGGCTGATCTGCAGGAGAAATGTGTCGACCTGGAAGGATGTATGAGGAGGTCGAATAATCGAATTCTTAATGTGACTGAGAGCTCTGGATCGAGCTCTCCCGCCGCAGTTTCAAAGTTATTGAAGGAGGCCCTGCATCTGGAGAAGGAGGTCATAGTGGACAGGTCACATCGCAGCCTGCAATTGAGGCAGGAGGGTGGTAAACCTCGTGCTATCGTGGCCAAACTTCACTATTATCAGGACTGTGTGGATATTCTTCGTCGGGCTAGAGAGGCTGGCTCTCTGCAGTTCAACGGTACTAAGATTTTCATCTTTCCCGACTACCCACCTAGTGTAGCCCGCGCCAGATCAGCTTTTAACGACGTTAAGAACATCCTCCGCGGGCATAAAGGAACTCGTTTTGGCATTTTCTATCCAGCTAAGCTCCGTATCACGCATAATGGGACTGAGAAAGAGTTCAGAGATCCAGCTGAGGCCATGGCATATGTGAAGGCCAACATCACACAGACTGGGTAATGCAGATAGATAGTCAGACACAGTCAGGTCTGTTGGTGAGTAACCAAAGATGAAGGATCCTATTATGAAACTTTATCCTTTTATGGGATTATATTTGGTCTTTATAAACAATGCAGGAGTCTTCATAAGAAACTAAAAATGATGAGTGGACTGCATTCTACATTTCATATAACCTAGAGGCTTAATAATATGTTCATTCGGTATATAGGCCACTTAAACTGTTATATTTTTCTTTATGTAAGCGGTGCTGGGCTGCTTGTATCACTAGTTTACCCTAGTTAGCACTTTAATGTGCATATTTTGCTGCGTAGGGGTTTTAGAGCACCTTGTTATGTTAGGTGACATGGGTTGGGGATTAACTGCACAATCTCTTATTGTTATTGTTTGCTTAAGGTATGCTGAGTTATTAGAGGCCTTTGTGGTGTACTATTGTCAATATTTCACTACATCTATGATTAATATATGGCCAATGCACATCTAAAGAGTAAAGTGACGGGCTGCCGGGTAAAATTGGTAAGTTGGAATGTTAAATCTCTGAATCATCCGGTAAAGCGTAGTAAAGTATTCTCACATCTGAAGCGGATTGGGACAGGAATTGCTTTTCTACAGGAAACTCACCTACGGATCTGTGATCATTCTATAAAGGGAAGATGGGTGGGACAAGCTTATCACTCCAAATTTAATTCAAAATCAAGGGGAGCTGCTATACTAATTAGCAAATCAGTTCCATTTATTATGTCAAGTATGGATGCTGATCCAGCGGGTAGATATATATTAGTAACAGGTAGATTATATAATATTCCAGTGATACTTCTAAACGTGTACGCACCAAATTGGGATGATAGTTCCTTTTTTAATGCTCTTTTCACTCGACTGCCTTATATAGATTCACATTATCTTATTATTGGAGGAGACATGAACTGCAACCTATCATATTTAGATCGTAGTTCATCCTCACATCTTTCCCTTTCGAAATCGGCTCAGGCAATTAAAGTCTTTATGGACACCTATAAAATGATTGATATATGGCGCTTTCGTAATCCAAACTCCAGGGCTTACTCTTTCTTTTCACATGTTCATAAAACATACTCCCGAATAGATTATATATTTCTGGATAAGCATCTTTTACCTTTAGTTACCGATTGTGAGTATCAGGCTATTGTGATATCAGACCACGCCCCAGTGGTGATGGACCTAAAAATTCCCACAACACATAACGAGTACCGTCCCTGGCGGTTGAATACGCTATTATTGGCTGACCAAGACTTTGTGAAATTTATTTCAAACGAAATTAATTTCTTTCTAACACAGAACACAACCCCAGGAATTTCTCCTTCAGTTATTTGGGAAGCGATGAAGGCATATCTAAGAGGTCAGATAATATCTTATATGGCTTTTGTAAGGAGAAATCAGATGAGACGCCTGGAGGAATTAACAAAAGATATCTTAGATCTAGATGCTATAATGGCCCGTTCTCCGTCTCCTGAGGTATACAAGAAAAGGCTGTTGGCACAGACGGAATATAATCTTCTATCCTCAAAATATGCTGAAAATATGATTAACAAAATTAACTGTAAGACGTATGAGCATGGTGAGAAGACGGGGAAGATCCTTGCCCAACAGTTACGTCAAAAGACAGCAAATCAAACTATATCTGAAATAAAAGATGATCAAGGTATCAGACATATAGAACACTCACAGATTAATAACTGTTTCCTTAAGTTTTACTCTAAATTATATGGATCAGAATCACCCGGGGATGAAGCCATATTAAAAGCATTTTTTGAACAAATCGATCTACCTACGATCGATGCGGAAGCTTTAAATAAGCTTGATGCACCGCTGACTAAAGTAGAATTTCTTGTAGCAGTAAAATCTCTGCAAAGTGGCAGGAGCCCGGGTCCAGATGGGTTCCCCAGTGAATTTTTTAAAAGGTTTGCTGTGGAGCTCACTCCACTTTTGCTCTCCGTTTATGAAGAATCATATACCTCCGGCTCACTACCTTTGACTATGCGTCAGGCAGTTATATCGTTAATTCTCAAGAAGGATAAAGATCCTGGGGAATGCGGTTCTTACCGTCCAATTTCGCTTCTTAATGTAGACTGTAAATTATTAGCCAAGATTCTTGCTCAAAGATTAGAAATTATTTTGCCATCTATAATCTCAGATGATCAAACCGGATTTATCAAACATAGGCAATTATTTTTCAACACACGCCGATTATTTAATGTTCTGTATGATCCCACCCCATCAGAAGACACAGAAATATTGTTATCATTAGATGCTGAAAAAGCATTCGATCGTGTGGAGTGGCCTTATCTTTTTTATACAATGAGCAGATTCGGATTTAGCCAAAATTTTATCAGATGGATTGAGGTTCTTTATGCCTCACCTCTGGCAGCAGTCCGTACAAATAATACTTTATCCTCTTTTTTTAAGCTAGGCAGAGGCACTAGACAGGGCTGCCCCCTCTCGCCCCTGCTCTTCTCCTTAGTTATTGAACCATTAGCCACATTACTGCGCAATAAGGAGGCAATTAAAGGGATATGTAGAGGAGGTTTACTGCATAAGGTTTCTTTATGCGCGGACGATATGCTTTTATATATATCTGACCCACTTTCTAGTATACCGGAATTACTTAATGCATTAAATAGTTTTAGCAAAGTGTCAGGATATAAAATTAATTTTGGAAAGAGTGAGCTTATGCCCATAAACAATATGGACAAGGCGGCCAAATTAAATCAGTTCCCATTTAAAATAAATACTGATAAGTTTAAATATTTGGGACTATGGGTGACGCATAAATTCAGAGACCTTTATGATGCTAATTTTCCCCCTCTTATATCTAAAGTGAAACAAGATCTTGAAAGATGGAATTTACTCTCTCTGTCCCTAGGGGGCAGAATAAATATAATTAAAATGAACGTGGCCCCTAAATTCTTATTCTTGTTTCAAAATACCCCAAAGAACTTTTTTAAAACATATTAATAAGATGATTGTCGAGTTTATTTGGCATAATAAAAGGCCCAGAGCACGTTTGAGCATTTTGACAAGGCATCGTACACAAGGTGGTTTATCATTACCAAACTTTTTATATTATTACTGGGCCTGTAACGCACGGATATTATCTTATTGGATTGACAATGTTGAAGGACTAAGTGACCCCAAGTGGGTGCAATTGGAAAGAGCGTCATGTACTCCAATATCACTGCAGGCATTGATTTGCTCGGTTGTTCCCATGCCTGAGCCTTTGTCCAACTATACGTCTAATCCGATTGTGAAACATTCATTGAAAATTTGGATACAGTTTAGAAAGGTGTTCTTACTTAAAAACCCCTCCAGCTTGGCTCCTGTAATTGGTAATAATATGTTTATTCCTTCAGTAACTGATGCGGCCTTCATTAAATGGAGGGACATGGGCTTCTGTACCATAAAGGATCTCTTTGTTGATAACAAATTTGGAACATTTGAACAGCTCAGGAGCATAGGAAATATTCCTCATTCACACTTTTTTAGGTACTTACAATTGCGGAGTTTTATTTCATCACATTACCTCCACTTCCCCACCTTGCCACCGAAAAATCTTTTGGATACCATCTTAGATTCTACCACAGCCCCACTAAAAATTGGTATAGTATATGCTTTAATTAACTCAGAAAAATCTGAATCTCTATTATCACTGAAACAACAATGGGAGGAGGAGCTAGGTATACATATGTCGGAAAAGATCTGGGAGGAAGCCTTGGACAGAATTCATTCTTCGTCAATATGCTTGAGACATACTGTGATACAGTTCAAGGTTGTTCATCGTTTACATTGGTCTAAAATTAAGCTAAAAACCTTTTTGCCGGATATTGACCCTTTCTGTGAGAGATGTAATACAGACTTAGCCACTCTTTCACACATGTACTGGGCCTGTTCTAAATTAACAACATTTTGGCAATCAATATTTTCCTTTCTTTCAAATGTTCTAGATATTACTATCCCACCTTCACCATATGAGGCCATATTTGGGGTGACATCACAGGATATTTGCATAGGTAAATCAACAAAGAATGTAATTGCTTTTTCAACTTTGTTAGCAAGACGACTAATCTTACTCAATTGGAAAGATAGACGTCCACCTACTTTTAAACACTGGATTAAGGAACTAATGTATTTTTTGAATTTAGAAAAAATTTGTTATACGACGAGAGGGAACAGCCTGAGATTCTATGCTATCTGGCAGCCCGTCATTACATATGTGGAACAAATGGATATTGATGCATAAGACCGTTTGTATGTACTGCCATTATTGGTCATGTTGTGCACCCTGTGACTGTTATAGCTACCATTACTAGACAATATTTGTTTATTTATATGTGTATCAGTGTTGAGAGAAATTTATATGTGCAGTGGGGAGTGGGTGGGTTTTTCTTTCTTTCTTTCTTTTCATTGTTAAAATTTGCTCAAAAAATTATAAAAAGACCTTTGAGAAAAAAATAAATGTTTTTATTTACAAAAACACTTACAAAAAGCATTCTTCCGCGAGTAGTTCGTTAACAGTGTTGCTAGGCAACATGAGGGCGAACATAACATTCACTTTTTCTTTTCTGTGGCATATTAATATGGAATGATGTGAGATGGTCATAGGTGTGCGTTTATCGGGGATTTTACAATGGCTTCAAACGCAGCTCAGCCAATCAGATTTTAGGACCGGAACTATCCGTTTTATAACAATGATTAACAAAGTAAAGCCGCATCATTGTTTTTTTTATTATTATTATTAGCATTAACATTGTTCAGATATCTAGCTACCATTTTCGATTACATTCGAACCACAAATATAACATTTCACTAAGGTTGTTTGTAAGTAATTCAGTGTAGAAATGAAGATGTGTCCATTATATTTAAAAACTCACTTATGGACAAATATTTCCTCAGATAACTTCTGTATTACACCGGCAGAGGAAAGATTCATGGTGCTGAGGAAAATGCACGTCTTTAACCCTTTAATGGTCTCAACAAGAGACTCAACTTATCCAACTTTTGACTTCAAGTTGACATATAAGTTAGAAATGGTGTTTTCTTAAAGTAAGAATACCAATATTTTTTGAGTTTAACACATGCCAATCAGGGAGTAGATACAACCCAAAAAAGATGATTTAAATACAGCTTATTTTACCCAGATATTTAAACTAATGGTTGAGCAGATGGAGTGCTAATAGTGCCACATGTTTTGGTAAACTTGCTTGAGTTTTGCTTCCAATTAATTCTGCCAAAATTCAGTTGTTTTTGGTTATTGGGATATGTATCTATGACTTGAATGTACAACCCAAATAAAAAAAAATGGGACAGTATAGAAAATGCAAATAAAATAGATGCAGTGTTTCTTACATTTACATCGACTCTTATTTCATCTTATATCAGGGGTGTCAAACTCACGGCCCGTGGGCCAGATCCGGCCCGCCACTTCATTTTATGTGGCCCGCGAGAGGTTTAACGACTGTATGATTGTTGTGATGGTTCGAGTCGTTACAGAGCTTATAATTTAACGGGACTCCTGTGCCTTTAAGAGACAACCGTGACATCGAAGTCATGGCAACTAACTTTAACCTTCGCTAAGAAGCCATGTGACTTTTACGGCAAAGAGAACGCGAAGTGGCTTAGTCAGTAATGTAAACAATAATAAATAAATACAAATAATTATCTTTCAGTATAATACCAAAGCATCGTCTGTAAGTAGTGGCGTTTATATTCTCAGTTGTTAGTAAATGTTTAGTGAGTATATCACAGCGTTTTAGTTACAAATTTACCGTAATTAAATACTGTTGTTACGTTACTATAGCAATTAGTATCTTTGCACAAAATTTTAACTCGTTAGCGTTATTTTACGTTTGGTTAAATCTCATATTGTACCAGATGTAACACTTGACTACAGCTGTGTGCCTTTACTGTATTAAGTTCTTTATTGTTTTTATTGTTTGTATTTTTACTTTATTTTGATGCACACAGTGTATCACACAGCTGGCGAGCAAATAAACCGACTGTATTCTGAAGGGAGCTGTCTGTCTGTCTGCCTAGCTGGGAAAGGGGGATAAACTATTAGTGAGGGCAGAATGATTGTCTTAAAAATACACTGTAAAATCCTAAACAAACTGCATCTTTCAAAATGCATGCTGATTTTGTGACCTGCAAAGTGACACAGCCCACCAGTAGATGATGTTACACATATTTACATATGATCCTAAAATGTACAAGAAGATAAGTAAGAAAATTAAGCATAAGGAGGAAATTTAATGAAAGTGAAAACACGTTTGTGCTTCAGGAAGAGAAACCGGTGCATCTCTTGTGTTATGAGGCCATGTCTGTGGTAAAGTAGGACAATATAAATGCAGAATTCGGCCTCCAAGAAAAACAACAGACTGCAATCACAGCAGGATACGTTACAATCGGCCCTTTGAGGGCCACCATAATCCTGATGTGGCCCTCGGTGAATATGAGTTTGACACCCCTGCCTTAGAGGAGCAGGAAAAGGCCATGCAGATTGGTGGCACCAGTCTCCCCCTTGCTCATAAGTATTTTGGCACATGGAGGAGACCGCATAGGTCCATCAATGGTGAGAAGTACTCCATGTCTTGGCCATGTCTGTCCCATGTAGAGAAACTGATGATGGGCTGAAGAAAGTTAATTAATCTCTGGCTGAGGCTGGGTTCTTTTTTGTCAAAAAGAAAGACAGTTCCTTGCATCATTGTATCAACTGCTGGGGTTTTAACATAGTAAACATTAAGGATTGTCATCCCCTGCCCATCTTGAATTCAGCATTTGAGTCACTGCAGCAGGCTTCCATCTTTACGATGAGTACCAAGTGATGCCATTTCAGGTTTTTAAATGCCCCCGCTGTTTTCCAGAGATTTAATAAACAAGATACGTGTCGGTCTATTTAGATGACACCCTAATTAATAGTAAAACTTCAGACGAACACATAACCCACGTATGGCCCTGGAAGTGTTCTGGTCAGTAACCGCCTTGTGACTGCCCCAATACTAACTCTACCCAACTCCATTGTCTTTTTCATCGTGGAGGTCTAAACCACCTCTGATGCAGGGTTCAGTGAAATCCTATCCCAACAAGGCAGGCCCCATTGAAAATCTACACCTCTGTACTTATTTCTCGTCACCTCTCCCCGGCTGAGAGGAGCTACAATGGGGGCTCTGGAGACAATACAGAAGGCTTAGAGTCAGGAGCCTGATCCCTAAAAAGGCCCCCAGACAAACTATTGATTCTGACCTCAGTCTGCAGGTAACAGTGGGTGCACTCTTCCCCTTTTTTTGCAGGTCACCCATGGGCCCACAGAACACAGGTCTTCCTGTGCAAGCGATTTCAGTGGCTTTCCACGGGTAGGGACATGCAATAGTATGTGGTGGCATGTATGATTTGCGCCTGCAATAAGGAGCCGAGAACATGTCTGATGGGCCTCAGACATCTTCCTATCCCATCGCATCCCTGGTCCCATGTTTCCCTTGACTTTGTAATGGGGTTGCCTCCCAAACAGCCTAAGCCCCATGAAAATCCTCAATAAATATAATTGTTTTATCACACAAGTTTCAATACACTGTGCGTGTTGTTTGATTCTCTTCTCTTATGCTCTTAAATAAACAAAATGGCTGGTTGAAGTAAAGCTATAAGAACAGCCATAACTACCATAAACGACTTCACTATACTCAATCTTGTGTTACACTTGTGCTAAACATATCCATGTGAAACCAGCACTATTATCATATGAAACCATCACTATATACATATATTCATTAATGGCATATTTGACCAGAGTGCTTTAATTTAACCAGAAATGCCCCTGGTTTCTTGTGATGCAACACTCTCAATGCAGTTGATAAGTCTGAAGGTGAACGTGTCCACTAAAACATCAGCTGAGAAGGATGCAAGGGGGAGTCAAGAATGCATAAAATTTATAAAGATTTATAAAAATTCATAAGATATGACTAGTGAAAATTAAATTGTTAATAAAGTAATGACTAGGCAAAACTAAGTTAGGGATATTCAGAAGTGTATTTTTGAAAAGTCCTTTTAAGATATCTCAAAACAAATAAGAGATATCTTGAACATATTTTAGCTAGACATTTATGATATCTTGACTGACAATTCTGACTTGTCAGAATGTATTTGTGGATATCTTAAATAATCATTTTCACTTGTCGAAATGTAGCGGATTTACATATCATGTTTTCGTAGAAGGGTTAGGAAAGGGTTGCCAGGTCCAGCAAAAAATCTAAGTCAGACTGTCTAATACCTGCCCTTCAGAAGCTTAAACTAGCCCAAAATCTAAGGTGTCACAGACATGTGAAGAAATCAGGCTATAAATAACTACCAGTGTACTTCTGTTAAGCGTACTTTGTTTTTAATTTCATATTCTAATTTATACTTTTGTGAGGCAATTTGTTTATAGTGGTATTCAGTGGTGTAATGTAACAAAGTAATAATACTTTGCTGGTCCTATGGGATGTGTCTATCTGCAGTACACATCATGGCTCCACATGGAAAAGAATTGCCAGAGGAATTGAAAAATCTGATTGTGAGACTTTACAGAGATTGAACAGGATACAGGAAGATTGGTGACCAACTGAAAAATCAGTTTAAACACAGTATCAGGAGGTATAGAACGAGCTGTAGTACCACTAATCAGAGTCGTGGAAATAGGAGTTTCTGTGACAGCTCAGACAGAGCAAAGGGCATTGCATAACATCAACCTCTATGAATGGTGTTCAAAAAAACACTTGCTTACTCCGCAGCACAAAACTGCAAGATTAAACTTTGCTAAAGAGAATGAAAAAAAAGCCTGATAAATATTGAGAGCACATTCTTTTGTCAGATGACCATGGTCTAGAATCTTTGGTGTGAACCTGGCCAGGACTACCTCAGTGAAAGCATAGTCCTGACAGTGAAGCACGGAGATGGGAGTGTGATGATATGGGGCTGCAAGTGTGCACAAGGTGTAGGGGAGATGGCCCAATGAATTCATGTGGATATACCAAAATACTGGCTGACAAGATGACAGAAGTTTGGCAGAAGAGGAATATTCCAGCATGATAACAATTCAAAGCACAGTCGAAATCATGAAAGAGTTTCTAAAGAAAATAAAAAAAAATAAAATATGACCTGGCCAAGTATGTCGCCTTAATTGAATCCAATAGAACACCTATGAGGCCATTTTAAGAGAAAGGTAGAGCAACACAACCCCTCCAGCAAAAAGCAGTTGAAAATGAAAATGAAAAATTGCAGAAAATCTCTCCAGATATTTGTGCAACACTGGTATCGTCCATGCTGTGGGGGATGGAGTCTGTCATCAAAAATAAAGGTGGACACACAAAGTATTGAAAAAAAAAAAGATTTAAATCTCACTAATGAAAGGTGTACTAACTTTTGCTGCATGAATTCCTACTGTGGGGACTGTATTTTTGATACAGTAAGTAAAACTGTTAGTTTTTTTTAAATTATTTTAAATAAGAACACCACTGTTCAACTTAGGAGTAATGCAATTACTGTATGGTGATTCATTTTTGAATTATTTGACATTTAAGTGCTAAGGGTGTACTTACTTCTATTGCATATTGTACATCTGTATGCAGTGTTGTGTAGCTTTGTGCCTTGGGTACTTTGGGAACTTTTATAGCATGTAGATGTTCATACTTTCCACATTATTTATTAATATGTTGACTACATGTTGCTTTAGGTTCAGATTCCAGTCCACTAAACATTAACAAAATTTAGCCAGTTTGTGTTAATCCTTTACATAAAGTTAAGAAAAATGAATATTAGGCTGTTCAAAAAAAATGGCAGTGCCAGCATTTTTCTTTAAAAACTCAAAAAAATTATCTATAAACTAAAAAAAATGTTTGAAGTTTCACTTTACTTTAAAGTACTGAACTAATATTTAGTGACAGAACAATTGTTTCCGAGATCTGTGTTGCATGGAGTCTACCAACTTCTGGCACCTCTGAACAGGTATTCCAGTCCAGGATGATTGGACTACATTCCACAGTTCTTCTGCAATTTTGGTTTTTGCCTCAAAAAAACACGCTTCTGATATCAGCCCACAAGTTCTCTACGGGATTAAAGTAAGGGGATTGGGCTGGCCACTCTAATACCTCAATCTTGTTTGTCTGTAACCAAGATGTTTTGGGTGATTGTTATGTTAAAACACCAGTTTAAAGGAAAATTTCTTCTTCGACATAGGGCAACATGTCTCCTCAAGTATTCTGATGTATTCAAACTGATCCATGATCCCTCGTATGCCATAAATAGGCATAACACCATGGTATAAAAAACATCCCCATATCATCATTTTGCACCACCATGCTTTACTGTCTTCACAGTGAACTTTGGCTTGAATTTAGTGCTCGAGGGTCGTCTGACATACTGTCTATGGCCACTAGACCCAAAAAGAACAATTTTGCTTTCACCAGTCCACAAAATGTTAAGCCATTTCTCTTTGGACCAGTTAATGTGTTCTTTGGGAAATTTGAACCAATTCAGGACACGTCTTTTTCTTAATAACGGGACTTTGCAAGGAGTTCTTGCTGGTAAATTCGCTTCACTTAATTATCTTCTGTACTCACTGGTAACTTCAGATGTTCCTTGATCTTTCTGGAGGCGATCATTGGCTGAGTATTTGCCATTTTGGCTATTATTCGATCCTTTCGAACAGTAGTTCCACGCTTCCTTCTGCGTCTTTCAGGTTTTGGTTGTCACTTCAAGGCATTTGAGATCATTTTAGCTGCGCAGGCTATAATTTGCTGCACTTCTCTGTATGTTTTTTCCCTCTACAATCAACTTTTTAATCAAAGTATGCTGTTCATCAGAACAATGTCTGGAACAACCCATTTTACCCAGTATTTTAAAAGGAAATGCGCTATGATCAACCTGTGCAACATTTGCCACCCTCCTACCTTAAATAAGGGCCAAAATTGACACCCGTTCTTCTGCAGATTGAATGACTTCACCAATTGAACTCCTCACTGCTATTATTATTATGTAATTGGACAGTTATCTCAAAAATAGCCCATAATAGCTGCATGGGCTATTCCCTCATTAATCCATCATCAATTAAGCAGGTAAAAGGTCTGGAGTTGATTCCAGGTGTGGCATTTGCATTTGGAAGCCGTTGCTGTGAACCCACAACATGCGGTCAAAGGAGCTCTCAATGGAAGTGAAACAGACCATCATTAGGCAAAAAAAAGAAGAAGAAATACATCACAGAGATAGCGGAAATGTTAGGAGTGGCAAAATCAACAGTTTGGTACATTCTGGGGAAAAAAGAGCGCACTGGTGAGCTCGGGGACTCAAAAAGGCCTGGACGTCCACGAAAGACAACAGTGGTGGATGATCGCAGAATCCTTTCCATGGTGAAGAAAAACCCCTTCACAACATCCACCCAAGTGATGAAGGCAGTGTGATGGCATGGGCATGCATGGCTTCCAATGGCACTGGGTCACTAGTGTTTATTGATGATGTGACAGAAGACAGAAGCAGCCGGATGAATTCTGAAGTGTACAGGGATATACTTTATGCTCAGATTCAACCAAATGCAGCAAGGTTGATTGGACGGCGCTTCACAGTACAGACGAACAATGACCCAAAACATACTGCAAAAGCAACCCAGGAGTTTTTTAAGGCAAAGAAGTGGAATATTCTGCAATGGCTGAGTCAATCACCAGATCTTTACCCAATCGAGCATGCATTTTACTTGCTTAAGACAAAACTTAAGGCAGAAAGACCCACAAACAAACAACAACTGAAGACAGCTGCAGTAAAGGCCTGGCAAAGCACCACAAAGGAGGAAACCCAGCTTTTGGTGATGTCCATGGGTTCCAGACTTCAGGCAGTCATTGCCTGCAAAAGATTCTCAACAAAGTATTATATTTATATATAATTACTTCTCTCATGCCTTGCTAAAAATAAAAACACATAGGAAAAAAATCCTGACTTAGGTTGTCATAATTCATGCACTACAGGGTTAATATCAGAAATGCTCTTATAATACTTGAGTACATTAAACATCAGATACTTTAAGATTTTTACTCACGTAATATTCAAAGAGGTGACTTTAACTTCTATCAAAGTAAATATTGGTAAGATATTTGTACTTTTACTCTAGTATGGCTTTTCAGGTATAATCCAGGTATTATTGTTAGCATTGTTATTTTATCGTATTATTAAAAATATTATATTATTATTATCTTTAATAATATTTTCATATCCCAGATCGATGTGCGTAATTTTTTTCTTGAGAATGACTTGATTAACAGTTGCTTAAATAGCAAGCAACATGACGTGCCAGCTGCCACCCTGCCTTCTTCACTGGAATACTCATTCTTAGAAATGCCTGTGTCAAATAACGTTCTAGCGTTTGAAAAATAGGCAGCATCCTTTTGTTTTTCTGTGGCAGCATGGGCAACCAGGTCACTGTGGTAAGCTCTTATTTCACATTTGCAGTGTATGCAAAATGCAGTTTTTTTAATTTATTCAATACACTTTTTATCAACCCCAACCTCTCTACCAGTGTCTCAGGTTTCCCCCAATTACCTGGAAAATTTGCGGTTTGCGATAAGCTCCCAGCTAACTCATAACACCCGCATCAGAAAATTAATTATCATCGTGTAATGTTTTAATTTTCACCCGTTACTGCATTTTCAACGAGCCACATTTGGTGGAAAAACCACGAACCTGGCAACTTCGGGTCGTTATGAAGCCAGGAACGGCTGTAGTTCGAGCATGTTATTTTCGTTCTAAGTTTAAGTAAGCACTAGACCTTACTGTTGCAAATCAGTGGTCTGTATGCGATGTCAGGATATCCTAGTTAACATTTTCGTGTTTTACACGCTTTTTTAGTGCACCCAAAATTCTGCAGACTGCAGTTTACTCATACAGGGGGCTTAATATACGCAATATTTATAATTTAGGTAGCCTATCTGAGAATGTCATTTTGACTTGTCATAATCGAAATAGAGATTTATTTAATAATAATTTAAGATTTGTGACTCTGCAAATGACGAATCCAGTGACGTCATTTGAGACATTTTGTAGATATCTTAAATTCCTGTTCTTACTAGTTAAGTTGTAAATGCAGATATGTTGAATTATTCTGTCTAGTGAAATGTAGTTTTTACTAGTTCGAACTTATTTTGTAGATATCTGAAATTTAATTATGGATAATCAGACGAAATGCATTAAATGGTAAAATGGCTTGTCATACCGGCGTGTAAACCTTACTTCTTACTCCATGCTCTTGGTTGGCATTGAAATAAGAGTCACTGCGGTCTCGCCCTTTGACGTCATGTTTTTTGCGTCAGACGAACGTACGAGCACTTCCAGTGCGTGGAGAGTCGCTACTGTAACTGGTACACAGTCACAGAAGTTTTGCCTTTACTTCGTAATTTAAAGTTCCGAGCTTATTAAGGTCTATAATGGCAGAAGAAAATTGTGTAATTGATGAAATTAGGGCTTTCAACTGCGAGGCGCATCTTGGTGAACCAGTCCGTGGCAATCAGGAGAAAAGCGTGTCGGAGACACTTTCTCAGAAGTTGAAAAGGATTGTTGTGGCAAATTTGCTCGTAATACTGACTGTGGCCGCTGTGATTGTTGGGGTTTTTATTGGGCTTGGCGTACGAAAAGCAGGATTGACCCAAACTCAGATCATATACTTTGGCTTTCCTGGTGAGCTCTTGATACGACTGTTAAAAATGATTATCATTCCCCTTGTTGTATGTAGCCTAGTATCAGGGGCAGCTAGCATTGACCCTAAGGCATTGGGCAAACTAGGTGGTTGGGCGATGCTGTTCTTTTTAGTAACCACGCTGATTTCGTCTGCTATTGGCGTTACTATGGCACTAATCATTAAGCCTGGATCATCTGAAGGTGCCAAACCAAAAATAACCACAAATGACATTGTCCCTGAGGCTAAAGAGGTTGTGGATTCCTTTTTAGATTTGATAAGGTAAGTAGCAAGTCTGACTTCTAGATAGTTGGCTGTACAATGTGCGTGGATTGGGTTAAAGCCGTGGTACTCCTTTTAACTTCGCTAAGTAGATGACAGGTAATATTGTACCCAAACAGTATAGTCAGTCATGTACTTTTTGCCTCTACAGCTATCGTAACACCTGGTTTATTTACCTGCTGTTTTATAACGTGGCGAATATTGCGTGTTATTAACCAAAAAAACAGTTTGTACTCACCTCAATTTATTTGACCAAGGCGTACTGTAATGGCAACGCTCGATTGCATCAGCTGTCTGTTAATGCGTTTGATTGGGGGGCGGGGCAAATATAGTAGTTGTACACTTTATGATTTTATGTTCGTCAAATCACTGCAAAATATAGTTATTATTGCAGGTTATGAGGCATTGTCAAGCATTGTCCAATAATGTGTTTAAAATGTTATATCCAATTATACCCAATTATTGTAAGGTGGAAATAGTGTTGCTCAACTGATTTTTTTTTTACCATTACCAGTTTATAAAGAATGGAATAAACTGTACATAGACAAACTATCAGGAGCATAATACTTTACTGGCTTGTTCTTTTGAGGCGCAGCACAGAGATGATCACGTGTGTAGAGTAGCTCACTTTTCATCTGACTATGGAAACCCAAAGAGACAAAATGCATGCAATACGTAAACACATACATCAAACATTGTCAGCACACTACACCTTAGAAAAGTCTGTTATACTAACTTACTTGCCGTATGATTACTAGGACCGCCTCGTATTGCATATTGCACCTCATATTTCATACACTACGCAAATGAAAAAATGTTAAATTGCTACACACCTTAAATTTTGCATTTTACAGCAAATTGCATATTTTACGGAAAATGGCTCATTTCATTGTCCGTGGCACGTTTTAATAGGTAGGGCCTTAACTATACACCTACACTAATGGACAAATATATTGACCCCATGCACCACTTGTCACAGAAAATCATTGCAGTTACAAATGCTTTGGGATTCACATGTTTATATATTTTGCTTGCATTAGAATAACACAAAACATAACCACTAAACTCAGTGGATAAGGTACTGCACTAGTAATCGGAAGGTCCCTAGTTCAAGCCCTACCACTGCCAGGTTGCCACTGTTGGGCTCTTGAGCAAGGCCCCTAACCCTCAATTGCTTGGAGTGTATACAGTCACAATTGTGAGACACACTGGACAAATTCAGTGGCACCCTGAACTTAAAGTTTTGTAGTTAAAGCTTTTGAAATGAATACCCATAATGAGTATCAACTGCTCAAGGTCTCTCATAAAAAGCTCTATTTTTGGTCTCATTTGCCCACAGGATGTTCGCCCAGAGTACCTCAATCAAATTGTCCAGTCTGCCTTTTTTATGTTTCAGCAGGGAGGTCCAAGCTGACACTGTCAGCTGCAGTGCTATGGGCTGTAAACTTCATAATGATGATTCGCACAGTGAATTACCTTTGATTACCCTTTCTGTTGCACAATATCTTATATCCCTGGAAAATATTTGCCATTCTTTTCTCCATGCTTAGTAAGGCACGTACATACCGACTTTAAGGTTGAGTAAATTTTCTTCATTTAAACTGGATTGTACAGCATTTTAAATCTAAATTTTCTGAGAACATTTTCAGAAAGAAGTGCAGAAGGGGGCAATATTTTGGGCATAACTGGGCATTCTTTGACTTGTGCAGATCCTGAATAGGACAAAGTGGTGGTAAAACAGACAATGAATGAAAGAATGAATGAATGAATGAATGAATGTTAATTGCACAAGTTGTGTTTATATTTTTTTGTGTGTTTTTTTTTAGAAACATATTTCCCTCTAATCTTGTGGCTGCTGCTTTTCAGTCGGTGAGTGACAAAATAATCTAATAGCTAAATAAGGGATTAGGGCAATAATCAGGGCTGCAATAAAACACATACTTTATTGATTTAAAATGCAGCATAATGCATTTTAAATCATGTACTTGGCAGTTACGTAGAACAGAACCAGTTCAGCATTTAGAATTGTACATTTTATAATGAGTCAGGTGCAAACAGTTCATTACAAGCACTAATTAAACATGCTAATCAAAATGATGTAAGATGCAGTTGGTGTATTAAATTAACAATATTAGTGTAGTTACGATAAGACAAGCAGAGTATTACCGTTATAGTCGGACATGATGTAAAATATCCATTGAAAACACAAATTAAAAAAAAAAGAAAAGTGAGTCCATAAGCTAAGTGAATATAACTGCAGTGGTAGACAAGGTTTTTATGAACATGCTTATGTTATTTATTAAAGTAGTTTTTAATGAATGACTAAGAATACCCTCAAAGAAAATGGCTATAAAAATATCTTGCAGAGTACAAAAGAAAGTTATTAGGATCTGTCAGAAAACATATTGATGTGCAGTGGTACGTTCTTTTAGGCACACTTTTCTGGGCTGTGTACCTGATGCTTCATACCGTAAATGCTAATTGCAGAACAGGTGCTGTGCAAATGTCACATATTTAGTACTGTACTGTAGTTGAGAGACAGCCTGTGAATGTAAGCAACTAGCATACACCGACCAGGCATAACATTATGACCACTGACAGGTGAAGTGAAAAACACTGATTGTCCCTTAATCACGGCATCTGTTAGTGGGTGGGATATATCAGGCAGCAAGTGAACATTTTATCCTCAGTGTTGATGTGTTAGAAGCAGGAAAAGTGGACAAGAATAAGGATTTGACAAGGGCCAAATTGTGATGGCTAGACGACTGGATCAGAGCATCTCCAATACTGCAGCTCTTGTGGGGTGTTCCCGGTCTGCAGTGGTCAGTATCTATCAAAAGTGGTCCAAGGAAGGAACAGTGGTAAACTGGCGACTGGGTCATGGGCGGCCAAGGCTCATTGATGCACGTGGGGAGTGAAGGCTCCCCAGCAGATGAAGATACTGTAGCTCAAATTGCTGAAGAAGTTAATGCTGGTTCTGATAGAATGGTGTCAGAATAAACAGTGCATCGCAGTTTGTTGCGTATGAGGCAGCAAAAGGGGGACAACACAATATTAGGAAGGTGGTCATAATGTTATGCCTTATCAGTGTATGTGTATATTTGATATAACTAAAAACAGAGTATGGCGTTCACTTCAAAATTCACATAAAAACGAGTTTTTCCCACCTAAAAAAGACACCGAGAAATTCTTGATTTATTACTGATTGGTTCTCTTGATATATTACTGAACAGAGCATATTTTGTTTATTTATTCATTATTGTAATTATAAGGCATTGAATGTATTTTGTTACTTTATTGTTCAATTTGTGTTTTTAACCCACAGTATGCTACTGGTTATAAGCCTGAGAAAAGTCATAATAATACCACCAACATCACTTTGGAAAAGGTAGTCTTATAAAATTATATTGTAAAAATTCTGAAGCAAAAAAATGTTTTGAAAAACATGTTTCAGCTAATTTATTGGCCTATCTGTAGATTCCAGTGGGTGGAGATGTGGATGGTATGAATATTCTGGGCCTTATAGTGTTTTCCATGGTGTTTGGTGTGGCCTTAAGGAAGTTGGGCGAGGAAGGAGAGATCCTAATTAAGTTTTTTAACTCATTTAACGAGGCTACCATGGTATTGGTGTCCTGGATTATGTGGTAAGTAAATAAGTAATAAATCTGCTGTTTCAAAAATAAACTTAACAAACCAGTAATGTTTATTTTTGCTGTTCTGCCACTTTTGTGACTTTTAACAATACATATGTTTGGTATCATAATTTAAAATTTGTTGTTGTTTCCTAGGTATGCGCCACTGGGTATAATGTTCTTGGTGGCTGCTAAGATTGTTGAGATGGAGGATATTGGGATGCTGTTTGCGAGTTTGGGAAAGTACATTGCCTGCTGTGTGATTGGCCATGCAGTGCATGGCCTCCTCATTCTGCCACTCTTGTACTTTGTGTTCACTCGCAAGAACCCTTACACCTTTCTCATAGGTCTGATTGCTGCTTTGGCTACTGCATTTGGAACATCCTCCAGGTATAAGATCATTAACACCATGTATTTATTGGAATTATGCATGTTTTGTTTTTAATCAACATTGCTAAAAGCATTTTGCCTAATTTAAACTGTGCCAATTTTTGAGTATTGCAGAGGTGTGGTCCTGTTTCCTGCTTCAAGTACCGTTCTTTAGGAAATATGTGCAGTGAGAGGACTGAAGTTATCCAAAAACTATCCTTTCTCTTACTAGTTACCTTTTTAAAAAGCCCAAAAAGGAGCAGATTAGGAGGCTTGTGGCATTATTTCCAAATATTCCTAGCAATGAATGTAAATTTATATTTACAGATTTGATTGTAGAAACCCACATTCAAATCTTTTTAGAAGTGGCTGCCTTGCAGGGATGAGACTGTTTTCTTTAAATGTTTTCCTTTAAAGTTATTTACCAAAGATTATTACTGATGCCCCCAGGACGAAGATTGGCATACGGTTTACTGATAAAGAGCTTGTGCTTTACCATAGGCACCACAGAGATGTCTTGCTATATTAGGTAGCTTTCTATTTTTAAGTAGCCTTTGAAAGCACACTGGTGATACAAACTGCTGTTTAATTTTATATTTGATATTTTTAGTTTGTCAAACTATTACTGAAAATAGATTCTTCAGTCAGTATGCATGTGGCCAAATGACAAAAAAGCATTTATGATTTGTGTTGGTTAGGTTGTCTTAGGTTGCCTCTACAAGCACCAAATACATCGGTTGCAGGCTAAATGAAGTTGGTTAGAAATTAAAAAGTTTGAAATGATCCAGTGTTGCCAGCGAGCAACACTATAGAGTTTCTTATTGTGTATTCCAATTTGCTGGTGCATCTTTGCTAAAAGCAGATTTTTCATTATTAGTAGGAATCTTACAGGTTATGCAGTCTGATGAACACCATATCTACAGAGAAGCGTATATGTGATAAACGATGGCATATGGCCAGAGCGTGCCCTCTAAAAAAAAAATAAATAAATAAATAAAATAAAACAGCTAGAAAAGACCAACTAACTTTTTCATAGAGTATGCAATGCTGAGTTTTGTATGGGTCTCCATTGATGAATCTCACAGCTGAGTGAGGCTGAGTCTAAGGATTTAGATGCATGCCTATAAATTATAGAATGGTTATATACGATGGATAGTAATAAAAAAAAAATTTAATTTAACTGACAAAAATAGAAAGAAAAGATTTTCACTGTTTTCACCCCTCAACTTTAATGCAATTTGTAAATATAAACACATTTAGAATTTGATGCCTGCAACACACTCCAAAAAGTTGGAAAATAGACATGTGTATCCTATTAATGAGACTTTAATAGCTTGGAAATAGGACATGTTGCAATGTTGACCACAACTGTAAAGGTATTATGTGTATATAATTAAATGAAAATATATAACAAGAAGTCTTTATTATTAAATGGAGCTTTAATGATAAAATAGCAATTTAATAATTTTTAATTAGCTGACAGTGTCCACGTGCACTATTATTACCCTTTTGCCTTTATAACCTCTAATAAGTCATTTTGGTAAGTCAAGTGGTAACAAGTCAAGACAGATTTATTTGTATAGCGCTTTTTTTTCTTTTACAAATTATTTTCAGGACCAAAAGCCCCTGATGAGAAGCTTAGGGTAACAGTGGCTGGCTAGAAAAAAAAAAAAAAAAAAAAAAAAAAGCAAGAAAAAAAGCTAGAGGGACTAAGCTCAAAATGACCATTCCTCTCTGGATAGCCTAGAAGATAACAAGTTATAGTTGTTATAGTTGATGAAATAGACTAAATACTGTATGTACAAATAAAATTAGTCACTTTATTAAGTAGAAAGGCATAAACAGTTTAATCAGTTCATCATCTTTTAGTTCAGTCAGTGGTAAAATAAAGTCTGGTGAGCTGTGGACATTGTGAGTGCAGTCCCATAGATTCCCAACATTTGCAGCCTTGAACCTACAGGCTCCAGCCTAAGGTTGGTGCAGGGTTTCACATCAGAGCCACTCCATATTATTATAGCTTAAATGAAAGAGAGAACCTCCCTGGTTTGTAAAGACTAATCAAACACATAAGTAAATGAGTGTGTTTTTAATTGGTCTTGAGGGTTAAGGCTGAGTTTAAATCCTTAAAAGATGTAAAGAGATCATTCCAAAGATGTGGGGCTGTATATAAGAATGCTCTTGCCCCTGCATTGATTTTTAATTCTACTAACTAATTGTAACCCTGCACCTTAAGTAAATGGGCTCAATAAGCTTACTTAAATACTGTGGAGCCAGCCCATGTAGCACTTTGTATGTTAGTAAAAGTGTATTGTTTTTAATGCAGAATTTAACTGGCAGCCAGTGCAGATTCAATAGATTGGGACTCAGAGCTTGTTTGTGGATTTGCAGAGCATCCAGTTTTATGTAAATGTGGAGGAAGAAAGTTACATGACGTTCAGTCTTTAAACTTTATGTTGTTTACACAATCCTCAATGGTACTGATTGTGTTAATTTTGTTAGGTTTGGCTGATATACATGCAACTGTGCATCGTCTGCATAACATGCCATGTTTATAAATAATTGTTCCTGCTAAAATATGTAAATAGTGTACATAGTAGAGGTCCCAACACTGACCCCTGTGGAACACCATGCTTTTTGTAGTTTCTAAGCATTTATTATTTACATGAGCAAATTGGGTGTAGTCAGTCAGATATGATTTAAAAGAAAGTGTCAGTACCAACACCTACTGTATTTTCTAGCTTATCCAGTAAAATATTATGATCTACAGTAATAAACACTGCACTAACATCTAATAAAACAGGAAAAGAGACATATTATCAGAAGACATTTACTACACCAATTAATCCAGTTTCAGTACTGTGTTTGGGTCTAATAAATAGTATTTATGTGTAGGTTGGGGCAGGATTGTTGGGAAACTGTTTTTTGTTCTAGAATTTTTGAAACAAAAGGAAGGTTTGATGGAGACCTATAATAACAGCACACATGGGTCAAAAATGCTTTTTAATCAGAGGTTTTATACTGTCACATTTAAAATATTTGGTGGTTGGTGGGGTGGTTCCAGAAGAGATTAAAACACTTTTGCCACTGATACTTTGATACTTTGTGGCAGTTAAAGGTGTGCTGTAATAATTCAGACAAGTATTTTTTGTCATCCTTTTTCATCCTTAATTAAAAATACCACTGGCAGTGCTTAACTTAATTTGGGAAGGGACACCTTAGTTGTTAAGGTACTGGACTAGTGAATAAAAGCCATAAATGTAAATGTGTTGCACCAAGTGCCCTGATTTGAGTTTTAAGAAGCAAAAAACCATTGAGTGCACTTGAGGTGGCAAAGCGGTCTGTTAGCCCACTAAAGCTGTGATCTGTGTTTTAGATGTATAGATTTTCTCAGAGTACTTTAATTATGCTTTCTATGCAGAAAGTGTTTTTATAGTTTATAATACAGTAAATACTGTATTTAATCTAAATGTGTTTGTAAGTGCCTCACCTCAGTGATGTTTGTATCTGCTTAGTTCTGCAACACTGCCACTAATGATAAAGTGTGTGGAGGAGAACAACGGTGTGTCTAAGCACATCAGTCGCTTTATATTGCCTATTGGTGCTACTGTTAACATGGATGGAGCCGCCTGTTTCCAGTGCGTAGCAACTGTCTTTATTGCCCAACTTAACGACATTCCACTTAACTTTGTCCAGATCATCACCATATTGTGAGTGCAAACATCCAGTTGTTAATATTCTGATGCTCTCTAGTGATTACGTAAGGCTTAAATGTTTGTGACTTTCCTGTTTTAGAGTGACTGCCACAGCTTCAAGTGTGGGAGCTGCTGGGATTCCTGCTGGAGGTGTGCTGACTTTAGCTATAATCCTGGAGGCAGTAGGACTGCCCACCTATGACCTTTCGCTCATCTTGGCTGTAGACTGGCTTGTGTAAGTACAGTGTGGACATTATTAAAAGTCTGGCTTACAAGGTTTTTTTTGTTTTTTTTAGTAAAATTAGATTTTGTTTAAAATTGCGAAATTGTACTTATTGGATTGACTTAGATTGTGTGAGTAATAAAAGTATAAAATTATGAGAAAAAGTAATTGCCCTGTTCCAATTCCCTGTTAATATTTAATAGTGCTATAAAACTGGTGAGGACAAAAACAAAATAAAAGACTATCACTTACTACATAAACTGCACAGATACTGCTGTTCCAGTCAGGGTGGTACTTTTTTTTACTAACAACAAGCCAAAGAAGCATGCATTTATGCAGAAGGACAGATAGCAAATAAGAACTATTTAGGCTGAAGGTGAGACTGAGTGAAAACAAAGAGGCCTAAAGAAGGAAGCTGAAGGGAATGCTTCAACAAAACATTAAAAAGGAGGTGTGCGTTGGCATGAAGCAGATTACCGGCTTCAGGGCAAAACAACAACCAGTTTGGGGGCCTTTTGTACAAAGCCACCAAGCTCAATATGTGTACAGAAAGTGGATAAAGTTCTGTCCTCTGATGCTGTCTCTTCAACAGCTGGGTCATTACACAAGTCCTGTCATAGCATTGCCTTCATTATTGTCATAAAATTTTCTGGTGACTCTCATCACATGCCCAAAGTATCACAACTTGCAGGACTTAATGCTCCTTCACTGTTTTGGCTATCTGGTAAATTTGCTCAGTTCTACCTCCAGTTTTCTGATGTATTTGTTTTCGAACACCTGTGTTTTTCTTTCTCTTTCTTCAGTGTCCATGCTTCACATCTATTTGTGTGTACTGAACAGACCAAAGCTCTTAACAGTTGTAGCTTGGTGACAGTGCTATTGTCTTTCACAGCTTATCTGCAATAACAGATGCAATTGGAATATGGGCATTTACTTTTACAACATGAGTGTATTTGTATGAAACAACTGTATAATGATTTTATCCACTTTTTATAATTTTTTTTAGTGACCGCACGTGCACAGTCATTAATGTAGAAGGTGATGCCTTTGGGGCAGGGCTGCTGCAGTACTTTGCAGATCGTACCAGTAAAAAAGCTGAGTTGGAGCTGAGTGAGGTGAGATTGGAAAAAGGTGGCCATCCCATGAAACCTGAACATTCTCCCCTCATTGAAAAACCTGCTAAATTGGAAGTTGCTGGATTACAGCCTTACAATCAAGAGACTGTCATGTAAAGATTTTATTTTAAATGTACCTTTTTGCATTTAGTTCATAGTAAATCAACTTGTACTGTGACCTTACTTAGACAATCAGACAGTAAAACATCTTATGCTTCTCAGGTTCTGTATAAGGTTTTTACATAATGAAGCAAGGAAGATTTAAAACTTTATCTTAAATGATGTGTTAATCATTTAATTTATATGACTATTTTCTTTTTGTTTTTGTAGTGGTTATTCTATTTTACATGTCTTTGATAGGCTGGCCCTGGCTGTCTGATGCTCAATTTCCTATTGTCTGTACTGTTAAACTAGTGAGAAGTATGCATGCTGTTAGACCAAAGACCCAGTGACAACACTACTTTATACTCCAGTAATAGAATGTTTTATAGGCATTATTCATACGCACATTTTGTTTATAAAGTTCAAAACTAAAACCAGAATACATTTGAGTATTAAAAAGTGACCTCTGTGATTGTGACCTCTGTGACAAACTGTTTGAAAGGTCTGTAAAGTTCCCCATACAGATGTATCCTTCACATTGTTCTCATTAACTTCCAAAATGGCATGTACTGAACATCCTGGATGCAGTTATATGACTGTAAATTTGTGTACATGTAAACCAATTTACAAAATGTTGGTGTGCTTGGTGAGTGCATGAGACAAAATCAGCTAATTTTAAAAGGATGTTTTTGTTTCTGTAGATATGTTCCAACCCATTTACCAATTCTTACACTTTAATAACATGTCTTATATTACATATGATACATTCAAATCCTATTTCTAGAACAAAAAATGTAATACAAGTTACAAAATGATTGTTGTGACATATACATGTGACATAAAAGCTTAAAATAGTTACAATAGAGGCCACTTGACCTCTAAGTCACAATAAAAAATGGCTAAAGTTGCTCAATTAATTTAACTGGTCCATTTACCTTAAATAAATATATTTTTGTTGTTCAATTTAAAGAATATTTAAACAAATGTAATCAATAAAATCCATATTAAATATACTATAAAAACAACTTGTTCATATCAGTACAGAAGTTGCACCTTGGCTTATTAAAGAAGCAAATATGTTGATCCCATTTCAGTGTCAGTTTATTTACTTGTAGTATGAATACCAAAAACTCATACAGTCTCCAGGCTGTACTTAATATCATTACTGAAAATTTTTGTTTTAGGGATGTAAATATAGCTTAGATAAAGACCCTGATTACACTCCAGGAACAAAGATGTGGAGAGGGATGAGTCAAGTGAATGTGATGATTCACACTGATTTATCGCAACCAAACGTGAATCCAAGACTGCAAAATACAAACATCCAAGAAAAAAATAAGAATTTTAGTGAAACCTTTGGAACTCCCAGGTGCACATTTAAAGGACAGAGTGTCACCCCTCCAGACTCCACTATTAGTATTTCAGAAAGTTTATAACAGCAAAAATGCTAAAGTTCCTGATGGAACAAACAAATTTGTATAGTGTAAAAAACCTAAATGTCAAAGAAATGTTAACACCACTGTTTAAGAGCTAGAAATATGATTCGCTTTTACCTGTGCATGTGTCTTTGTAAATTCTGGTTCATTGTGAGTACTAGTAAAAAGTCTCATGGTGGCTGACCTGTTATGCAATCATGTTCAGACCCTGCTCTCATGTCTACATTTCACTGACAGCACTGATTTGTTGGCAAGAAGGGGGTAACTGCTGGAAAATTAGTCAACAGCTTGATATGTTTCACAAACAGTGCTTGGATATCACCCCAGAAGAGTACAACTTTATTGATGGACAAATGTTGCATTTTAGAAGGACATCCAGTAAAGCAGTATGTGAAGGGCAAGTCACACCCCTGGGCATTAAAATTTTGGGGTCGATGCTGTTCCCCAGGAATCCTCTGTAATTTGGAGGTCTGTCAGCATGGCTCTGGGAATGAAACCTTACTTGGCATAGAATGTGGTGATGTGGTCAAACTGTGTGAAAACTCCCATCAAACCAAAACTTCAAAGCATTTGTTGACTTTTTTTTTAGCAACACTGGTAGCAATCATAGCAACCGCTTGGCAGCCACCTTGAAGATAAAAAAACTCTTGCCAAGACAGGCAGAGAATCAGTTGATGCCAGAGTTGAGAAAGAAGTTGTTTTGTCATATCACTGGACAATGGCAATGCAAATAACATTCTACTGTCCACTTGAGCCTCAAGACAAAGCATGATGCTGGAGCAAATCAGACAAAGCACTTATGGACATCCACAGGCCACACATTGTGAAGGAGTGCAGCACATTCATGGGGATTTAGACCTGGTTGATGTGTGCATTGCAAAGTAGTGGTGCACCATGTGGTCACAGAGATACCAAGCCAACATGTTAGGCCTTGTGAATGCATGGTTGATCTAAAAACCATGATTTTAAACTACTTGAATAATTTGAATGATTTTAAACTACGTGTCCAAAAGCCGTCGAAACAAAGGAGCTTCCTAGGAGCGGTTGTGATTCTTGTGTATTCTAAAGGGGGCTAAAATGCTTTACAGTAATTACTGATGATGGTTCCAATATGGTTTTGTTTCCCTTCAGCGTTTCTCACCAATTTATCAATATGGAACAGTTTTCACTATGTAGATTTTTTTAAAGTTCTCGACACAAGTCTATTTCTTAGTTTTCTATGGCTACAGTAGCTTTTAGAGGAGACTTGTAACATGAAGTAGCCTTATTTACAGTAGTGTTCAAAGAAATAGCAGTGATTTTAAAAAAGTGAATAAAGCAGAAAAACATTATTATAACTTTTATTTCCATAAATGCAAATGCACAGAAAATACTACACTTTCAATTCTAATTCAAAACATCAACAAAATGTAGCCAGTTTGTTTTAATCCTTTACAGAAAGTTAAGAGAAATTAATATTAGGCTGTTCAAAAAAATAGCAGTGCCAACATTTTTCTTTAAAAACTCAAAAAATGTATGTATAAACTGAAAAAAAAAAAATTGAGGTTTCACTGAACTAATATTTAGTGGCATAACAATTGTTTCCAAGATCTGTGTTGCATGGAGTTGACCAACTTCTGGCACCTCTGAACAGGTATTCCAGTCCAGGATGATTAGACTACATTCCATAGTTCTGCAATTTTGGGTTTTGCCTCAAAAAACAGCCTATAATTTGCTGCACTTCTTTGTTTGTTTTCCCCTCTACAATCAACTTTTTAATCAAAGTATGCTGTTCATCAGAATAATGTCTGGAACAACCCATTTTACCCAGTATTTCAGAAGAAAATGCGCTATGATGTCATCTTTTCCAGGGACGTCCATGTAAGAGAAGAGGGTACAGGTACTGGACTGGCCTGCTTGCAGTCCTGACCTGTCCCCAATAGAGAATTTTGAAACTAAAAAATGCGACAACGACAACCTGTACTGTTGCACATTTTAAGATGTGTTTGCAGGCAAAATGGGACAAAATAAAACCAGAAACATTAAATCGCTTGGTCTCCTCTGTGCCAAAACGTCTTTTAAGTGTGGTGAAAAGGAATGGCAACATTACAAAGCTGTAAATGCTTTACTGTCCCAGCTTTTTTTGGAATGTGTTGCAGGCCTGAAATGCAGGAATGGATGTTTATTAGCAAATGAAATAAAGTTGAGCAGACAAAACATGAAATATCTCAGGTTCATACTGTCTGCAGTGAAATAAAAGTCAAAGTAAATGAAAGAAACTGTGTTTTTTTTTATTATTTGCATTTTCCATGCTGTCCCAACTTTTTCTGCACTAAGATGAATTACATTAATTGTGGCTGCTGCTTCTTTTTCACAACCATTATGTATTAATGTAGGGTGGTATGTATTACCACTTTGTGTGTTGCCATTTCTTTTCACCACACTTAAAAGACGTTTTGGCACCGAGGATACCAAGTGATTGTGTTTCAGGCTTTATTTTGTCTCATTCTTCCTGTAAACACGTCTTGAGATGTGCAACAGTTTGAGGTCGTCGTCGTTGCATTTTTTGTTTCAAAATTCTCCACGTTCTCTATTGGGGACAGGTCAGGACTGCAGGCAGACCAGTCCAGTACCCGTACCCTCTTCTTCCGCAGCCATGCCTTCGTAATGTGTGCAGCATGTGGTTTTGCATTGTCTTGTTGAAAAATGCATTAATGTCCCTGGAAACAGATGATGCCTTGAAGATCTCAATCTCAATGATCTCAGATCCCAATGTGCTTTTCTGCATTAATGCTGCCATCACAGAAGTGTAAATTACCTTTGCCAACGGCACTGACACAGCCCCATACCATGACAGACCCTGGCTTTTGGACTTGTAGCTGATAACAGTCTGGATGGTCCTTTTCGTCTTTGGTCTGGAGCACACGGCGTCCATTTTTTTTTCCAAAAAAGACCTGGAATGCTGATTCATCTGACCACAATACACGTTTCCAATACATGGTCCATCCTAGATGCCTCCAAGCCCAGAGAAGTTAACGCCACTTAACATAAGGTTAACATAAGTGGCATTTGTGCAGGTAACTGTACTGTAGTGCATGACAAACGTTTGCCAAAATGATCCCTTGTCAATGTGGTTATATCAGCTATTGTTATTGATGCAGTGCCATCTGAGGGATTAAAGATCACTGGCGTTCAGCTTAAACTTGCGCCCTTGGCTTTTACGCGCTGAAATTCCTCCAGATTCCTTAAATCGTTTAATGATATTATGCACTGTAGAGGAAGAAATATGCAAACCTTTTTCAATCTTTCTTTGAGGTACATTGTTTTTAAACATTTCAATAATTTTCTCACGTATTTGTTGACAAACTGGAGATCCTCTGGCCATCTTTGCTCATCAAAGACTGATTACAATCACCTGTTGACATCACCTGTTTGGAATCACATCATTATTTAGTTTTTTCACCTCATTACTAGCCCTAAATTGCCCTTCTATCTATCTATCTATCTATCTATCTATCTATCTATCTATCTATCTATCTATCTATCTATCTATCAGAAATACTATGTGCACTAGTAAAACATATTAATTGTTTGTTGTTGGTATAATCCAAAGGAACTAATAAATGCAAAGTAATATTTCTTAAACATTATTTTCTTGGGATATGGAGATAGTAATGTAAATGTATTGAAATAGCTAGTTCTTCTGTTTTCTTTTCCTTTAAGAAGAAGTTTTATATATAATTAGAATGATTTTACTTATAATAATTACTTTTTATAATAATAATATTATTATTTATTATATTTATTATTATTACACTTATTTCAATTTAATTGTTATTTCTATTAATGTTTTTGTTGTTGGTGGTGGCGGTGATTTGGATAGCTATGAATAGATTAAATAATAGTGACATTATTTCGGTCACTGCTCTCATATTTTGGCCTAATATTACAAAGTTTGTGGGTTTTGCACGTTTCCCGCTGTGGAAGTCAGAGCGAACACGTCTGGAAACATTGTAGTTTCGGGAAACAGTCGTACTTCTGGTGTTTTTTAGTTTAATGATGCATCGTACTATGGTAGTTTAATGTAACCTCTGTCGTCGTTCGGGAAACGCACCCCTGGACAATTTAGTGTCTCCAATTTACCTCAATTGCATGTCTTTGGACTGTGGGAGGAAACCGGAGCTCCCAGAGGAAACCCACGCAGACACGGGGGGAAACCCACACAGAAAGGACCCAGACCACCCCACCTGAGGATCGAACCCAGGACCTTCTTGCTGTAAGGCGACAGTGCTACCCACCGAGCCACTGTGCCACCCTGCGAGTCGTTTTAATGCCAAAACTTGGTCATTATTCCTTTGATCACGTTACTGACTTGTGCAATCCACATTAAACATAATTGTTAGAACATCAATAAATCTTGGTGCTCTGATTTACCCATTTGTGTCATTTCCTGTTATGAGTCTGAGAGTCATTCATTCACACAATTAGAGTATTCTCCACTTTATTGCAGGGAAGATTGAATTTATATAGATGGAGATAATGTGTACACGAGAATGTCAGCCTAGGTCCAAGTTTAGTGGAATTGTATTGAGCAGACACCAAAGAGAAATATTTACAAGCAAAGAACCAAGCTAATGGTTAGGAGTATTGGGTTTGTTTAACATTTAGAAGGCGAACAGAACCTGTTGAACTATTACTGAAATGAACATTGTTGTAACACAGAGGTCAGAGTTAATAGACACCTTGCTGTTAACAGTTCCTCTCTTTCAGGCCCAAAATGCCTGAGGTAAATAAGGTAATTGTCTCTGGGCCAGGGGATGAGATTCATAACAGAGTTTTGGACACAGCTCAGGAGACAGGGTCCAAAGAGGATAATACACAGGTTAGCAGAATGGGAATTAGGGAGAAGATCCATGGACCCCAAACTCTGAACAGGAAAATATTTTGATGATAATCCGCCACTAAAAAGCAGCATGAGGAATTTAGAAGGTACAAGATAGGTATCAAACTGCGACTGGTATAGCCTCAAAAAGGAGGAGTTCAAAGGTATAGCTTCCCAATCTTGGGAAAGAGTGCAACAAATAAAGCATAAGGTATTACTGTGGGATGAGAGGTAACCCTGCATGGGAGAGAACACTATTACCCTTGCATTGTGCTAAATTTGGGAAATTCAACTCCCTGAAATTTTTTCGAATGCCAGTTGGTCATACAGATGGTAAAGGAGTCATTACTCGTGGTTACACTGATGAGTTAAGTTTTCCTCTTTTCCACAAAGCAGAAATGACAATAAGGAAAGTTACAAAAGCCAAGGTTGACAAAGTGTATCTAGGGGAGAAAATATGAGCAAAAAATCTAAAAATGAAGCCAGTAATAAGTAGTCAAGATACAGTTAATCTATCCTACAGTCTACAGATAAGAGATTATGTGAGTGTGTATGTGGTCTAGCTAGACTATGTTGGTGAATGTGGAATGTGTATGTACTAAAATATGAAAGAAAAGACTACATATTCCAATATTCCAATTATTGTCATAATCAAAATCACAGTTGTGTGAAGCAGGCAGTGTTAGGCACAGAGGTGCTAAGAGTCGTCTGTTGGGCATCACTTGAAACTTGAGCCCAGTCTGCATCACAGCTTCTTTAACCTTCCTGGCACGGTGGCTCAGTGGGTAGCACTGTTGCCTCACAAAAGGTCCTGGGTTCGATCCCCAGGTGAGGCTGTATGGGTCCTTTCTGTGTGGTCTGCATGTTCTCCCCGTGCCTGTGAGGGTTTTCTCCGGAGTTCCAGATTCCACCCACATTCCAAAGACATGCAAGTGAGGTGAATTGGAGATACAAAATTGTCCATGACTGTGTTTGACATTAAACTTGTGAACTGATGAATCTTGTGTAACAAGCAGTGGCGATTTCTCTAAGACTGCAAGGGAAGCTCAGCTTCCCCTAAAATGTCAAAAATTAAATGGTCAAATATGTACAGTTGTGTTAACATTTCATTGACTACAAATGCATTAGAACACGTTCATCTCAAAGACGAGTTTGTTCAGAATCAGCTACTTATCACAAATCGACTGACTCGAACTTTGCATACATTCCCATGGTGTCAATGCATTTGCCTGTAGAAGCTGAGCGTCTATTCACTTCAATGGGGCTGCATGGAACGTTTTTTTTCATTGCTTCAAAACTCCCCGGTCATTGGATAAATGCCACGATTTTGTCCCGCCCCTGGGGGTGAATGGAGCTGTGGGCGGGTCTGGACGCTGAGCTTCTGCAAGATGATTGGAGGATCAGTTGAAAGGCTGAATCAGCTATTTTGAGATCTACACCTTCACTTAATCACTGGGAGCTTCAGTCCCATCACGGATTTTGCGAGTGAAGTCGAAAGACAAACTGCAACCCATTTCAGGCCATTTTCTTGAAAAGGAACAGAGGGCAGAATTTATGTATAAATAAATTGACAAATTTTATGATGTAAAAGTTACAGTGCTTGTAACTTTTATAGTGTTCATTTGTATTCCTGGTTAAGGTAAGCTTCTGGTTAAAGTGTATATTTTTTGCTGTAACTTGTTCTAGACTCTATCTTTGTAACTTTGATTATTAACATTGCTAGAATTGAAGTAGCATTTAAGTAGCATTTAACTATTGTTAAATAGTCTGTTGATGCATTAATCTGTGTTTTGCTGATTGGTGAAGTGGCTTCAGGTGCCTTTTGTTAGAGGCCTAGGTGTGAATTGAGGGGCAGGGCTAAGCTTAGTATAAAATTAAATCTCCGCTACAGACGGTACCGTCTGTAGCGGCTGGTCTTCTCTATCACTAGGTTTTTTTTCTACTAATCTAAACTAACTTGGGTAAGTACTATCAGTCTCACATTGTTTAATCTATCAAACTTTTTCTCAGCATGTGCTACTCAATTATTCCTGTGCTTATATCTCACAGACCCTGCAGACATCAGAGGGCACATTATAGGAACAGCAACGCCAGCAACCTCATCTACCCCCAACTGTTGCAACAGTCTCAAACAGTGGTGGTAGGTGCAGTCTGGAACTGTCAATCAGCCGTCCAGAAAGCTGACTTTATTTCAGCTTTTGCACTTTCTCACAGCCTTGACTTCCTGGCACTGACTGAGACGTGGATCACCACCGAGAACTCAGCAACACCAGCAGCCTTATCCTCTGCCTACACCTTCTCTCATACACCGAGAGGATCTGGTAGGGGTGGAGGCACAGGTTTGCTCCTGACCAGGAAATGGCAATTCACTACTGTGACTGTTTCTCACCTTAACATTTCATCTTTTGAATTTCATGCTATTACTGTTACTTTTCCGATTACTCTTCATATCATTGTCATTTACAGACCACCTGGCGCACTGGGAGACTTCATAGAAGAGCTGGATGTTCTTCTGAGTTTCTTCCCTTCAGATGGAACTCCCCTAACTCTTCTTGGTGACTTTAATCTCCCTACACTTCAGTCCTCCTGCCTTCTTCCTCTTCTTTCATCTTTCGACCTCCTCTTTAACCACAGCCCTCCGACACACAAAGGAGGCAATCTTCTGGACCTGGTCTTCAGCCGTCCAGCTTCTGTTCTGGACCTCACTGTCACCCCACTCCACCTCTCTGACCATCACTTTGTGTCCTTCTCTCTCTGTCTCCCAACTCTTCCTACCTCCAACCACACTTTCACCCTTACAACACGCCCCAATCTTCACTCTTTATCTTCCTCCCTGCTAATCTCCAACATCCTAACTTCACTACCTAACCCTGACATGCTTGCTACCCTTCCACTTAACTCTGCAACTAATACTCTACTTTCTTCTCTTTCAACATCCCTTGATCAGCTCTGTCCTCCTACCCTCAAACGAGGAAAACCTTCTCACCCTGCTCCTTGGCTTTCAGATGCACTGCGCAGCAACAGAAGAGAATTAAGGGCAGCTGAGAGAAAGTGGAGGAAATCTAAGCTCAGTGGTGATCTCCACTCCTACCACGATCTGCTGTCCAGGTTCTCATCTGATGTGACTGCTGCAAAAACATCTTTTTACAAAGCCAAGCTTGAACAATCTGCTGCTGACCCACGTAAGCTTCATGCTATCTTTTCCTCTCTTTTAAACCCTCCTCCTCCTCCCCCTTCTGCCTCTCTCACTGCTACTGACTTTTCAACATTCTTTCAGGACAAGATCGACAAAATCAATCAATCCTTCTCTCCGACTGACCCACTTTCAACTGACCCTCAACCCACCAACACACTCACCAGCTTCACCCCACTCACCATGGATGAGGTTACACAGCTCCTCTCATCCAGCAATCCCACTACATGCACACTTGACCCTATACCATCCACCATCCTCAAAGATCTCTCGCAGGACCTAATCCCCTTCATCACACCCATCATCAACAACTCCCTGACATCAGGTGTTGTCCCTACTGCATTTAAGAAGGCTCAGGTCATCCCCCTTCTTAAGAAACCTACACTAGACACTACAGACATTAACAGCTACAGACCTGTCTCACTCCTCTCTTTTCTATCCAAAATTCTTGAACGTGCTGTCTATAACCAACTATCTGCCTTTCTCACTCAGAATGACCTCCACGATCCGTACCAGTCTGGCTTCAAGGCAGCGCATTCTACGGAAACAGCTCTTGTAGCGGTTACTGAGAAGCTTCATGCAGCCAAAGCAGCCAAACTGTCATCTGTCCTTATTCTTCTTGACCTCACTGCAGCCTTCGACACAGTGAATCACAGCATTCTCCTGACCACTCTCTCCAACCTTGGAGTAACAGGTTCAGCATGGCAATGGATGGCCTCCTACCTGGAAGGGCGCTCCTACCAAGTGTCATGGAGGGGATCCATATCTCCACCATGCACTCTCTCAACCGGTGTTCCTCAGGGCTCTGTACTTGGCCCACTTCTTTTCTCTATCTACACCCGCTCTCTGGGCAAGGTCATAGCCTCCCATGGCTTCTCCTACCACTCCTATGCAGATGACACTCAGCTCATTCTATCATTTCCTCCCTCAGACACGCAAGTCTCAGCTCGCATCTCAGCATGTCTGCGAGATATCTCACAATGGATGTCAGCTCATCATCTGAAACTTAATCCCAGTAAGACAGAGATGTTGCTCATTCCTGGAGATCAGTCTCCAACCCAGGACCTAGTCATTTCTCTGGATGACTCCCAGATCAGACCATCTGATAAGGCAAGAAGTCTTGGTGTTGTCCTTGATAACCAGCTGACATTCTCTCCTCATATAGCCAACATGACAAGATCATGCCGGTTCCTCTTGTACAACATCAGGAAGATTCGTCCATTTCTCTCCAGGGAAGCTACCCAGATTCTGGTGCAATCACTTGTAATCTCACGGTTGGACTACTGCAACTCCCTTCTGGCTGGAGCTCCCATGTCCACGATTAAACCCTTACAGCTCATTCAAAATGCAGCTGCCCGTCTGGTTTTTAACCAACCTAAACACTGCCACATCACCCCACTGCTGCGTTCTCTTCACTGGCTTCCTGTAGCTGCACGCATTCAGTTTAAAACACTGACGCTCGCCTACAAAGCCAAAAATGGACCAGCCCCAAGCTACCTTCGTGGCCTTATCAAACCCCGCTCTGTACCACGCAACCTCCGAGCCTCTAGTCTAGCTCGACTTGAGCCTCCATCCAGGACTAAAGGAAGACAAGCATCAAGGCTGTTCTCTGTTCTAGCGCCCAAATGGTGGAACGAACTTCCTCTGTCTGTCCGAACATCTGAGTCTCTTGCTGTCTTTAAAAAACGATTAAAAACCCATCTTTTTACTAAACACTTAGGCTGACTTGTACTTATTTACTAACATTTTGTTCCATTCTTTTCCATTTAAAAAAAAAAAAAAAAAAAAAAAAAAAAAAAGCAGCACTTTGGTTCTAACAGGTTTTAGCAGATTTGTGTTCTTTGACTGTTGTTTTCCTAAACTTGAGAAATGAAATGTTCACTATAGAAGCACTTCTGTAAGTCGCTCTGGATAAGAGCGTCTGCTAAATGCTAAAAATGTAAATGTAAATGTAAATGTAAGCCGACAATGAGCTTCCCCTCTTTGAAAGACCAGCAGCCGCTACTGGTAACAAGTAACTGCCGTTTCTGTCATGAATGTAACCAAAGTGTGTAAAAACATAACATTAAAATCCAAATAAATAAATAAGTTAGCCTTCCCAGGATTGAGACTTCACAAAATCTAAATCACCAGGTTGATATGGGTGTGTTGGGTTATCCGATAAAATAGGCAGAGAGGTAGAAACTTTTAGTATAGACAATTTTTTTTTTTTTAACTGTCACTGCACAATCACAGGACAGCATGTCCGGGTCACCTGCAGACAAAAGTGTTTAGTTCCCTTTATCAACGAACAAGGAAATGGATTGCAAAAGATTACCCTGAATGGACAAAGTTTAGTGGTTGAACTTCTTATTGATTCTGATCTCAGCCAACAGTGTAGTAACAAATCAACCCAATTTGTACTTGTCTCTAACAATGGTCTTGGTTAATCTTTCCTTGATAGTTTTATTTCCACCACCCCAGATGATTGTGAAATGGAATGTGAAAATGCCAATTACCCTGCAGATACTTACATAACTTTTAAATAACCTTAGAAGTAAATGGATAGTACCTTAGTCACTGTCAATGCACAGAAGAAGACTATATCTGGGAAAGATTCCCTGTGCCAACATCTTCATCACAGTCTCAGCCTTTTCTGTAGCAGTGGGACAGGCTATAACCCATTTAAAAAATGTAAACACAATGACAAGTAAGTATTTCAACCGTCCACAAGATGGCATGTGTTCTTCTAATATACATTAATCAGCCAGGGGTGCGTTTCCCAAAAGCATAGGTGCTAACTACGTTAGCAACTTACATAGTTGGAACGATTCAGTTGTGATGCAAGTGTTTCCCGAAACCATAGTTCTATTGTGGTAACTACGTTGGTAAACATCGTTATGCGACACAGGTGTTTCTCAAAACCATAGTTACCCGAATGTTCGCAACTACTGTGGTTAAGTTGTGTAGTTCTAACTACACCTGTAGACCTGTGGTTAGGGACGGACGGCCCGAGATGGAGGCGGGTAAAGACGTGTTTCTGTGAGAGGAATTCCATACCCCAGCTATTGCCCTCTAACGTTTTTTTTAGGTGGTGTACAAACTGAAAATCCGACTTATGACTTGCTGAACTTCCACATTTGCAAATTAGAGATTTTATATTAATTTTTAAAATACTTTTATCTTAGACTATTTCTTGATAGCTACCTAGCTTGTGCTAACTTTTGGGCTAAGGACTTAAGGGCTGCTATGGCTAGTAAAGGTGAAAAACGTTCTCAACAAGAAATGCATTCGTATGCTAAGGGGGCTACAAACAACAAAAACACGAAAGAAAACAGGAGTCCTGTGAGTAAGAAAAAAAAGAGCTCTCAATGACAGACTTGTACTTGGATCTTATAAACAAAAGGTCTGACAGAATTCAGTCCAAAGTCTCAAGGAATGCAGCCTGCATTGAAGCTTTGGGAGAGAAAGTGGACTGCATTCACAATGAGGTGGGTGGCATTCTTATTGAAACCGATGAATTGAAGCAGAGATGTACCTTCTATCAGCAAAAAATCACTAATTTAGAAGAAAAGGTAGCTGAGTGTTATGGGAGGAGATGGAATCTGCGGTTATAAGGTCTGCAGGACCAACTGAAGGAAGATGTAAAATCTACTGTTATAGACGTTTGTCACTCGTTTGACGTTTGTGATACCTTCGCTGAACGTTGCTATGGTTATGTAGTTCATCGCATCAGGAGATATGACAGCAACAGTTCAAAGCCAAGACCGGTGATTATATGATTTATCTCCCAAATTTATTTCCATGCTTTGGAAAACAGCTAAGAGCAGTGAGTATCTGAAGGCAAACAAGCTATTGTTTAAAGAAGATCTCACAGCAGCAGACAGAGCAGCAAGACAGTGTCTATGGCCCAAGGTGGAGCATGCTAGGAAAGTTGGGAAGGTTGTTTACTAGGTGCAAGAGCATATGTTGAAGGAAAACAAATTCTGCTTAGCCAGAGTGGTATGGAACTTTAATATAATGCAAAGAAATACCAACAGGGTGTGATTAAATTTTATATTTTGGTATTATATATTCATACAGCATTCATAGATACATTCAAGTATATCTGATTTCCTTATTATTCACACCCTCAATAACTAGAGTAAGAGGAGGGATGCTGGAGTTTTTTTTTGTTCATACAGAACAAGGTTCCTAAAGTTACTTTGTAATAATCTAGTGTGCTGTTCATTCTGTCTTTTTCACTGGTTTCGCTTAATGTCAGGGGCTTATGCAACATGAACAAAAGAAAATCAATTTTTTTTATTATTGCAACAAAGAAGGGCTGAATTTATTTTCTACAGGAAACATAGCATTACTTCAGACCTAAATTTTTGGAAAAGTCAATGGGGTAATGAAATGTGGCTATGCAGTGGTACAAACAGATCAGCAGGGGTTGCTATTCTTAAGGGGAAATACAGGGGTAAGTAGTAAAGATGATAACAAAGGTAGATGGCAACTACTTGTGATAGATGACATAGGTAAACAATACATTTTGGTTAATGTTTAGGGAACAAATGATTTAAAACTCAGAACTTTTAGATGAAATGGAGGAAAGGATCATACACATATCCAGCAAATACTAAATGCTAATATTATATACTTGGGAGGGTCTCCGATGACAGCCTAGACAGATGGCCTCCTAAAGTAAGGAGTAGTGATAACAGCAATGGGATCTTTAAGTTGTGCGCTAATCTTGGCCTAATTTGGAGAAAAAACAATCCACAAACTTTGATGTATACATGACACATAGTAACCTTTCTGTGCAGTCTCGAGTTAATTTATGGTTGATCTCAGAGGTTCTGTGCTATATAGTAGAAAAAGTTAGTATTGAACCTGCAGTTCTCACAGACCATCGATCTATCTATTTATCATTTAATACAGCTGACAGGACAAACGATTTTAGATATTGTGGAGGTCATTGGATGTTAAACAACTCACTCCTACTTAATAAAGATTTCGAACACAAGACTTCTGACATTATCAAAAAACATCATAGACAAGCATGTATCAGTAATCAATTTGGAATATATTGGGAATTGATGAAATATGAAGTCAGATGTTTAGCTATTAAAATGAGTAAAATGATTGCCAATGAAAAACGAGTAGAAGAGGGTTTCCTCTTCTACTCGTTTTTCATTGGCAATCATTTTATACAAGTTTTATTATTAAAGAAATTATTACGCTTAGTGATAATCCAAATTTAACTGAAAAAGAAGTTTAACGTATGGTAAAATTACAAGGAAATTTAGATAATATTTATGAGGAAAAAGCAAAGGGTGCATTTATCAGATCAAGACGCAAATGGTTTGAAAAAGGAGAAAAAAATACAAAATACTTTTATGGCCTGGAAAAAAGAAACTCTGACAAACTTTTGATTGATAAACTGTGCATGAATGGTGTTGTTACAAGTGATTTTCAAAATATTTCAAATCATATTACTCATTTCTATCAATTTCTATATTCTGGTAAAGGCACAGACAAAATTTTGTTAGATTCATTTTTATAAAACTTAGATAACATGTTCTGTCACTAATGAATTGAAAGATGTATGTGATAAGGAACTTAGTCTCAATGAGATTATTGATAACATAAATAAACTTAAAGATAACAAGTCCCCTGGTAATGATAGACTCTCTAGTGAATTTTATAAAAAATTGCAGGATGATATTAGCCCGTTTATTCTTTGTTGAAGCAATAGATAAGGGAATTTTGCCTACCTCACTTAGACTAGGCATAATTACTTTAATACCCAAACCAAATAAAGATATACTTATATTAGAAAATTGGAGACCCATTACTTTGGTAAATAATGATGCCAAAATATTTTCATGTATTTTTGTGAATAGGCTGAAACTCGGTTTGGACAGTCTTATAGATCAATCACAGTCAGGCTTCATGATAGGAGGCACATGTAATAACATTTGTCTTATACTTGACCTTATAGATTATAGTCAATATATTAATGATGAAAGCCTGATTCTGTTTATTGATTTTTTTAAAGCCTTTGACACTGTTGAACATGAATTTATTTTTAAAACTTTAGAATATTTTAAATTTGGTTAGAAAAGCTGTAACAACTCTTTATACTAATTGTAACAGTTCAGTTAAAGTAACTAGTGGGACCACAACTAGATTTTGTCTCTCAAGAGGCATTAGACAAGGCTGCCCCCTTTCACCTAATATATTTTTGCTGATTGCACAAACTCTTTCATGTCACATTAAAATGAATTCTTTCCAATGTATAAATGTTTTTGAACTGAAAATTTGTCAATTAGCTGATGACACAGTAATATTTCTTTAAATATTGCATGGAAGTTAGTAAAGCTCTTAAGGCTATGGATATTTTTTCTAGAGTCTCTGGTCTAAAAATAAACCTTAATAAATGTGAGCTGTTTCCTCTAAAAATAAAAACACTGAAATAGAAAATATCCCTGTAAAACAGACGTGAGAAAGAGAGAATCTTTACGTAGCTCTGTGAACTTTGATCCCATTGTTGATTTCACTAAAAAGAAATTTAATTCTTGGCTACAAAGAGACTTGTCTATCTATGGACGTGTTTTGTTATCTAAATCTGAAGGACTTTCAAGAGCAGCTTATTTGTCTCAGGCATTATTTGTACCAAAGAATGTTGCCAAAAACATGGACACATTAATGATGTTTGAAAAAACAAGCCCGATTATTTAAAGAAGGATATTATATCCAATCTTCATGAACAGGGTGGTTTAAATGTATTAAATTATTTCACTTCAAACAACATTTTTAAGATTAACTGGTTAAAAAACTTTATTAAAACTAGCTATTCACTGTGGAATATATTCCCCCATTACTTATTTGAACAACTTGGAGGTATAACTTTCCTTTTGAAATGTAACTTTGATATTAATAAATTACCTATTATGCTATCTAGATTCCACATACAAGTGCTACAAACATGATGCATGGTCTATAAACACACTTCTCTCCACATAACTTTTTCATTTGGAATAACAAGTACATCACTCATCAGAAAAAATATTTCTTTTTTTAAGAACTGGTTTCAAGCTAATATTCTACTAGTTTGTCAACTGTTGAATACAGATAATAACTTTTTAAGTATTAATGAGCTTCGTCTCAAGTTTAACTGCCAAATCTCAGATAAAGAATACTTAATGGTTTTAGGATCAATATCTGACAAGAGTTTGTCTTTATTTAAAAACTAGCACAAATCACTATATAGACATAAACAAACACTTGTTTCTGGGTGACATTGATATTATTAATGGCAATAAAATGGTCAGATCCATATTTAATTATTATTATACTCCTCCTTCAAAATCTTTATGGATCTCAATGTTTCCTGACTTAATATGGGAAGATACTTGGAGTGTACTTAAACGATATTGTATTTCGAATAAAACTAATTTTTTAAGATTATACATAAGATTTATCCTGCCAAGGTTACTTTGGAAAGATTCAGACTGGATATAGATTATAGTTGTTCTTTCTGTAATGGAGACAGAGAAACTATTGAGCATCTTTTTTTTTAATGTTCCATTGTACAGTATATATGTTTTGGCATGAGATGGTTCAGTTTTTGAATAAAAAACTTGAATTTGTTTTTGGATATGCAAGTTGTGTTATTACATTTCTACAGAGATGGCTACAAATAGAAAATATGTGATTGATTTATTTTTGATACTTGGTAAATATCATATACATCAAGCTAAATGGTGTAGTTTTAATATAGCCCTTCTTAACTACTGTACATTGACTGCATCACATTTTCCAAGAACAAGAAAGCTAGAAAAACTTTGGTATTACTGGAAGAGTTTGGAATTATTTCTGTGTAATGCCCACTGTGTAATGTAATGTATGTAATGTATGTTTATGTTCAACAGTGTAAGAATATGTTTTAAAATAAAGAATAAAAAAAAAAAAAAAAAGAACCAGGGCGCTGTTGGCTGGACATATTTTTGGTTGGTGGACTATTCTCAGTTTAGCAGTGACAGTGAGGTGTTTAAAAACTCCAGCAGCACTGCTGTGTCTGATCCATTCATACCACCACAACACACACTAACACACCACCACCATGTCAGTCACTGCAGTGCTCAGAATCATCCACCACCCAAATAATACCTACTCTGTGGGGGTCCTGACCATAAAGAACAGCATGAAAGGAGGCTAACAAAGCATGCATAGAAACAGATGGACTACAGTCAGTAATTGTAGAAATACAAAGTGCTTCTATATGGTAAGTGAAGCAGATAAAGTGGACAATGTGTGGAATAACAAGGAGGTGGTCATAATGTTATGGCTGATCGGTGTATATACATAATGGAATCATAAAGGAATGAAGTGAATGAATGAAATCAGTGGTTAATGGATAAATGATTGAATGAATGAATGAAACGGTTGTAAAATAAGTGAAAATAATGTCATGTGAAATTACAAAATGTGCAGTGGAGGAAAAAGCTGTGATTTAAATAAAGCGTGTGTGAGAGGGTGGGTTCGGGTTTCTTGGCCTGCATGCATTGCTTCACATTGCTTAATTACTACATAACTCAACCAAAGGTAAAAGAACTAAACAAAGCATGAAAAGGTCAACATATAATTAACCCTTTAAATTTAAGTTTTATGTGTAAATGTGTTTATTTCTAGGCATATAAAAAGTGGTGAAAAGTGTTATTGACTACAAACAAATCAGAAGAGACAACATAGAAAGCTTTACAGTTGTTTAACCCCATAATGATCTGCTCAACCATTTGGCTGATCTTACTTTGAGTCTAAATACTTGGGTACAAATAAGCTGTATTTAAATAATCTTGTTTGGGCCATATCTACTTCTTGTTTGACATATGTTAAACTAAAAAATATTGGGTAGATTGTTTTAAGAAACCTATATGTCAAATTACAACCTGCAGCTGAGAAATTATCCATGAAAGTTGCATCATTTTTGTGATCACCTCAGCTGTTTGGTAGAGGCTCATTCTTCTAATCACGTCTCATAATCACCCACTGTTGCTTGAAATTGCGCCAATTGCCGTCGACATTACCAGTGAGTTTTAAGTTCTCCAGAGGCTTTAAAGTATCCATGTCACTTCTTTACTATCAGCAGGCTTAGGCAGCTTTTACTCCTCGTACCATGTTTTGTTCATAAACCTTTAATAAATAAATGAAATGAATAACCTTGCTCTGTGAACCTCGTGAAAAATGAATTCTTACTAGTAAAAATTTAATTTTTGATATCAAGAATTGAATTATTACATGTTTTAATGATAATTAGGTGATTTGCATGTGGATTTAAAGGCGGGGCTAACTTGGGTTGTGCTTTTCTTAAAGAGACAACATCATGAACCACATGTACTGCAAGCCATTGTAAGCAAAATAGTAAAGGTTGTACATTACAGATTTTGCAGCATACTCGAGAATTTACATTAAAAAATAAACATGTTTAAAAACTGAAGACTGAAAATACATCTAACCCTTCAATCTATGCTCTATCACGTAATCTACATATCAGTATTAAACCACATTTCTTTTGTAAAGTCTAGGTTCAGTAGATGGCGCTTGTAAACAGATTTGAGAATAAAAGCCTTTTGAAACCAGAGACTGAACGGTGTACTAAATAAATACACATTTATTTGATTCCTCTTTTAATGATTATTTTAGGGGAAAAAAAAACAGATCTTAGATGTCAATACTGTGAAATAAACATATGGGAGAATTTTAAATTAAAGTCAATTATTGATCATTACATTTGATTTCCAATCACTTGCAATGCCTGTTTAAGACAAAGCTCCTGATTCTCAATGTTTCACATGACAGTGTTTTATATACAGTGTTAGAGACGAAAATCCTGAAAAAAAGAGTGTACAGATGTTTAATTGTGTCTATGTGATATAGCCACCACAATGAATATAATGGTGCTTTATGGTAAATGTCTCAAGTCATCTCATGAATTTGACAAAATACAGATTACAGACTATAACTGGCATTCTATATCCCCAATAACATGACATTTTACTGTATTTATTTATGATAAATCACTGTCAGATGTGTGTGATGCCAGGTCTATGGTCAGTGTAATGGGAGCATGGTTGCCAGACACCTATGTAAGTCATCTTACAGATGGCAACAACAAATGTGCTACAATAACCAAAACTAAAAAATATGAACTACTTTGGGATTAGCTAAACACTTAAAGAAAACATTAAGAAAATGTATTCAATTTAATTATAATTCATTGTCATTTTATTTATCACTGTCATTTATCAAACTCACATTTTATTGCAGACTTGGCAACCCTGAATATTTGGAGACACTCCCACATGCAGTGACAATGAGCTACTATTGGATATATTTAAAACCTGGCATTACACACAATGAATCATTTTAATACAATTTTAACTAGTAAAAATGTAATTCGTACTAGTAAAAATTTATTTTCTGATATCAAGAATTAAGTTTTTACTAGTAAGAATTCAATTCTTGATATCAAAAATTCAATTCTTGATATCAAGAATTCAATTCTTACTAGTAAAAATTTAATTCTTACTAGTAAAAATGTAATTCTTGATATCAAGAATTAAATTCTTACTAGTAAAAAATGAATTCTTACTAGTAAAAATTTAATTTTTGATATCAAGAATTGAATTATTACATGTTCTAATGATAATTAGGTGATTTGCATGTGGATTTAAAGGCGGGGCTAACTTGGGTTGTGCTTTTGTTAAAGAGACAACATCATGAACCACATGTACTGCAAGCCATTGTAAACAAAATAGTAAAGGTTGTACATTACAGATTTTGCAGCATACTCGAGAATTTACATTAAAAAATAAACATGTTTAAAAACTGCAGACTGGAAATACATCTAACCCTTCAATCTATGCTCTATCACGTAATCTACATATCAGTATTAAACCACATTTCTTTTGTAACGCAGACGTCTTAATAATGACGTGTATGAAAGCTGTAAAATGTAACATCACTTCATTACTGCATCCCAACTCTCTCACATTTACACTTTACAAAGTCAACTACACTAATGAACAACTTTCTAATGGAGTTTCTCTGGTCCAACTTAAAATGTGCAACAGTTTAGGTCCAGTAGATGGCACTTGGAAACCAGAGACTGAACGGTCTACTAAATAAATACACATTTATTTGATTCCTCTATTAATGATGATTATTTTAGAAAAAAAAAAAACAGATCTTAGATTTTTTAAATTAAAGTCAATTATTGATAATTACATGCAATCACTTGCAATGCCTGTTTAAGTCAAAGCTCCTGATTCTCAGTCTTTCACATGACAGTGATTTATATACAGTGTAAGAGACGAAAATCACTGTCAGATGTGTGTAATTCCAGGTCTATGGTCAGTGTAATGGGAGCATGGTTGCCAGACACCTATGTAAGTCATCTTACAGATGGCAACAACAAATGTGCTACAATAACCAAAACTAAAAAATATATACTACTTTGGGATTAGCTAAACACTTAAAGCAAACATTAAGAAAATGTATTCAATTTAATTTCATAGCTAAATTTTTGATATCAAGAATTGAATTCTTACTAGTTAGAATTGAATTCTTGATATCAAAAATACAATTCTTGATATCAAAAAATACAATTCTTGATATCAAGAAAATAATTTTTGATATCAAGAATTGAATTCTTACTAGTAAAAACTTAATTCTTGATATCAAGAATTAAATTTTTGATATCAGAAAATAATTTTTTTACTAGTAAGAATTACATTTTTATTAGTTAAAATTGTATTCAAATGAGTCTGTTTAAATATATCCAATAGTAGCTCATTATCACTACATGTGGGAGTGTCTCCAAATATTCAGGGTTGCCAAGTCTGCAATAAAATGTGAGTTTGATAAATGACAGTGATAAATAAAATGACAATGGATTATATTAAATTGAATATATTTTCTTAATGTTTGCTTTAAGTGTTTAGCTAAT